>NW_024881699.1:600000-835394 GCF_019059575.1 Amphibalanus amphitrite | reverse complement strand
TGTTTGGGCATTTGGTGGTTGATGTTTGGGCGCGTGTGACAGCGCGAAGAAGGGATAGTGCTCATTGCTCTTATCAAGTGGACTGGCATGGAGTTTTACGGTAGGTAATTGTATTGAATGGTGCGCTTGATCGCATGTAAACGTCATTATTTTGACTGAGTTTCACGCCATCAAACATGAAGCTGAATAGCTGTTCAGCCTGGCGACTTATACCCTCGCTCAGAAAAGCCGCATTCCGTGCCTACTGCCTTTATGCATATCTTTGTGAAATAACAGCACTTCTGAACCAGGAAAATGAAATACAAAACACAAATTTATCTATTTATCACCGAGTACGCTCATTCTCTGTCCGCGTTGAAAAATTCGAATGAACATTTTATACGGATCAATGAGAAGTGCTGTTACAGTATTAATGCAACAATAAGTTATTTTTCAAGCAAACATGCAATGTAAATTAAATCAATTGATCTCTTTTTCAGGTACGTACCATTCGAGCAAATTGTTCCAAAAAATGGAATAGTTATACAAACCAGGACCGGGTGGACGCCGCTGTCGCCCTCGCCAAGTGGTTTAGCGGAAACTGCCTGCTTATAATTAAGTAGGTATGCCTACATATACGGAAACTGCGCCGAAAGCTGGCCGACCACCTACTGCAGATGTGTGTGTGTGTGGAGGAGCCAGACGCCTCCAAAGCTCCCATTCGCCAGAGTGAAGTTCTTTATAAACGATTGTTTGCTAATTGCTTTATGTCTTATGAGCGATTACTTGCTGTCCTTACTTTATGCTTTCAGTTAAGTGTTCAACCAAGAATTATGAACGCCGAACGGGGAGGAAGGCTAGCGGGTCTTGTGATTGATTTTTAGTTTTGATGGCGCTTTTTCATGACTCATGCCATATAATTGCTGCAGTTTGCAGTCCACTGTTTCATGTATTTGTGTTCCATTTGACGTGTCTGTAGTCGTTTGAAATAAACATTCAATCAAACTCAACCACTACTTTCCTTTCGCAATGCTCGATGACCGGTTAACAGAGCATATGAGTGACCGTAGGGCGTAGCAATTTTAAATATGCATTAAAACCACACAACCTTCTGAAAGTGCATTGGCTGCTCCTTGCTACTTGATCCAGTGTGAAGCAAAAGCAAGATGAAGTCAAGTCGAGACTTGAGAAAACAGGAGCCGTCACTCGAGCCGAACCCGAGCAAAGCCACAGCAGTTTGCAATGTATAAACCCCATTCACTTCTATGGCTTAAGTCGGGATAGACAGGGCACACAGAGTGGGCTTGCCGGAGTTCAGCCCGCTCGGGCCCAGAGTAATTTCCATATAAATGGATTCACTGCTCGGGCTTAAATCGGGCTAACGCCAATCGTCGCTCAACTAGGGCTAAATTACGGCTGCCCGGAGCTCGCAGAGCGGGCATACCTCCGGCAGAGCATGGGCTTTAGTCGGCGTTTCTGTGTCATACGCCAACTTTAGCCCAAGCCCTAGCCGACTTTAGCCTGACTAAAAATCTCGGGCAATCCGCACTTGCGCCTGCTTGGGCCCGGAGCAAAATTGCTGGCTGGGTTATTAATTTGGAGGGGTCCCACTCACCTGCTATTTTGTGTGTGCAGCAGTCACAGAAGCAATGAGTTCCCGGTCTGCAGCCATGGTACCAGCGGTCACAGTCACACCCTCAACAAATGCCACTGGCAAGGTGGGCCCTGAGCCTGCCACCTCTGCAGCCCAACCTGGTGCCCCGGCACCAGCACCGTCAGCCACAAAGGAGCCCACCAGCTCTAGCATGAAAGACCCTTCTACTGAGAAGGAGCCCGGCACCCACCGTGTCAGCATTCAGACACCTTCCATGCAGTCTGCTGCCATTGGGAAGAAAGAGAGCACTGCAGTTGAGGAAAAACAGGAGGGGGAGGACACAGCTGATGACCCATATGGGGTGAGTTGTTTTTGTGTGTGTTTTCATTGTTACTTTGTTGATCCATGTTTCTTCATGTTTTTCATTCATCAGAATCAAGGATGTTTGAGCTGTGACATTCCCTATCCAACCAGTATGTGTCAATAGATCTGACCAGGGCTTCTAGGAAATACTTGGCAGTGGCTATACCAGAGGCCAAGCTTGCCTTCGAAAATCATCTGCCGTGGCCACTTTTAGGTCTTACATCTCCCACAAGTTAAACTATTTATGCGAGAAATAACCACAGCTGTCGATATTTCTGTTGGTAAAACTGGCCTCTGGTCCTGTTCTGGTCCACTCATGCCTCAGCATGTGTCAGTATCAATGCTTGTTACTCGTCACTGACACTCCTGTCCATCGGTAGTTGGCTGACAAGCGCCGCCAAGAGCTGCGTGAGCGGCTGCTCTACCTCACCCAGCCGCGCGCCTCGATCCTGAGCGAGCGCTCGGACGCGCGTCCGGGCGCCTGTGAGCAGCGCAGCGTCATCAGCCAGTACCTGCGGCAGCGCGACCCGCGGCTCTTCATCAGCAGCCAACGGCGCGTGGTGCGCTCCTTCCTGCCGCCCGTGTTCCGCAGTCGCCACTCGGCGGCCGACGACCGGCCGCAGCGCATCACCAGGTCGGCGGAGCGCGGCGGGACGAGAGGGGAGAGGGATACTGGGCCCTAGTGCACCTGGGGAGAGTGTAGTAGGTGAGGGCGAAGACGAGAGCGTCATTAGGTGGGCCTGTTCCCGGGAAAGGGAAGCCAGTTGAAGTAGTGTGTGGTGATGAGTGAAAGATAACCACTACGTCACGATTAGAACGGAGATTTGAGATGGGATTATATTCGGATCGGGCTCTCGCTCAGTATCCGCGTGATTGGGTCAACGATCAGCGTCCAGGACCCCTTTCTGTGAGATTCCGGTGTGTTTGAATCGGACAGATCGCCAATGCTCCGATCCGGTGTGTCAAGCGTAGCTTATTGCTTAGATCCTGACCTAACCTCTGCCTCGTGATCGGAATCTTGTTGGTACTCGGCATAAGTTAAATCGAACGCTGGACGTGTCCATTTGTGATTGCGAACGCCAAAGCGGCTTGGCCCGGTTTCTCTACTCGCTCTGTTCTACAGCGCCAATAATGCTCATCACCCGTCCGATGATAATCCTGCGGCTGATCTACCTCACTTTTCCCCTGTCCCACCAGCTCTCAGCGTCGGGAGCCGGAGAAGCTGGCGGAGAACCAGCGCGAGATGGAGCGCATGTTCTCCACCAAGAAGCACCGCATGCCGGCAGAACAGGAGCTGGAGGACCGCATCCTGCGCGAGCGGTGCCAGCTGCCGATGCTGGCCCGCGCCAGCGCCCACTGGTAAGAGGATAGAGGGAGGAGGGGGGAGGGACGTCTCGGACTGTGTGGGGGAGATGGTTAGTCACAGGTTTGGGAATGATGATGTAAGGTACGGCCAGCTTGTGATTTTCTGATGTGATATTCGCAAAATGAAACGATTCCCAGGACCTGTGATGTCACTCACTAACCATATCGCACAAAAATCCTTTTGTTCACTCTTTTCCACCTCATTCAATTCTACCTCTTCCTTGACCGCCTCATCATGCCCCTCTCCTAACCCATCTCTTCCTCTCCCCTGCCACCACCACCGCCGCCTCTGCCCGCTGCCGACCTCCAGCCACCGTAGTCAGCTGAAGCACAACTTTTGTATCGACGTGCTGGAGCGCGGCTGCCACCACGCGCACACGGAGATGTACCACATTTTGCGGCGCGACTCGGCGCAGAAGGCGGCCGCCAAGGCGCCGGCACCGCTGATCGAGGAGACGCCGCACAAGCTGCAGAAACTCAAACAGTGCCTGGTCGACGTGGAGGAGTCTGTCCGACGACGTGCGACCGCAGGACGGGATGGGGATGTTTCGCTTAGGCGTGGTTTCTAGGGTTTTAGAGAGTTGCGTGGCCTTTGACCAGCGTTGAAATTGCCCAATGCCCATCATGAATATTTTTTTTAAGGCGGAAATTCATTCCTTTGTCTCTTCATTCATTTATTCATTCATTCATTCATTCATTTATTTACTCGCTCTTTCATTGATTCTTTCATTCATTGATTCATTCATTCATTGATTCATTCGTTTATTGATTCATTCATTCATTCCCACTCTCATCGACATTAATTTATTCATTCACACATTCATCAGCATTCATTCATTCATTCATTCATTCATTCATTCATTCATTCATTCATTCATCCATTCATTCATTCATTCATTCATGCATCATTTCCTGGGTTCAATCATTCATTCATGCATTATTTCCTGCGTTCAATCATTCCCTCAACTGTACTCAGGTGTGACTTGGTGTGCTTGTGTGCCATTTTTGTCCTAAATTTTGCGCTTTTTATCTTGCAACCAACTTGAAACATTGTTTTGTATCTCATGCCGGATGCCCCACGATGTCGTAAGACTGTTAGTTTCCTCCCGTTTTGTTGATAATTGTACGTGAAGTGAACATTGTACGCTTTCAGACGACTACATGTCCGCCTACGGATCGGCCAACGATCTCGCTTTCCTTCTTTCTGAAGGACCCTCCTGACCTGTGGCTGGCTAACCACTTCTTCGACAAGTGCCTCGAGTTCGGCAAGAAAATCGAGGACGATGGCAAAATGCGGGAGAGCGAGGCTCACTGCAACGTGGGAATCATGTGGTTCTTCGAAGGTAAGTGCGTCTCTATGACTCATCTTCCCTGGAAATTAATGGACAGTAAGGGTTGACAGTTTTGTTGCTGGATAGTTTTTCTTCAACCACACACGTGTCGGGGTGTTGTTTTGTAAGCTGTCGTGTTTTCCATTGTGTGTTTTTTGTGAACGACGTCCAGCTTCAACTACTTTCCGTTGTATCCCCGATATAGCTGATGATCGGAATTCAGTAGGCGGTGTATCTTTTCCGTCAATCGCCTTAGACCCGACACGTATCGTCTTCCTAACATCCCGCATCTGCGCTCCTGCAGACAACATCAGCGCTGCGCTGACGCACCTGGAGAAGTTCCGCCGGCTCTCCTACAAACAGGTGTGGGAGACAATGGACAACTACAGCTACTACCGCTACTCGTGCCTGCTGCTGCAGGACGTCTACCTCAGCCAGGCGGTGGCCGCCGAGAAGGAGGACCTCGAGAAGGCCTTCAAACTCTACCTCAGAGCCTCCGTCATGGCCAACCAGGGTCAGTGCCGGCGGGAGACGGGACCGAGATAGGGTGGTATGGCTGGTTAGAAGTGGTTCGGATGACACTATATCGCTGAATATTCGTTGATTTGAAACCCCATAAAATGCGTTTTCGCACTCATTACTTTATATACCTTTAATCAGATGTATTCAGGCTAATTTCGTGATATTGTTCTTAGTTGTCGATAAATGAATCGATATACTAAACCACTCAGCTGCAGCTGCTATATCAGACCCGTTTGAGTCATCAACTAGCACCGACATCTTATCCTTGTCGTAATACTCAAATCCCGTCGCCTCGTCATTTTATTTCTTATTCCCGTCCGACAGCCCAGAACATGCAGGCCGAGGCGATGGCTCAGTACAACCTGGGAGAGATCCAGGAGAAGATGGGCAACTGGCAGAACGCGCTGCGCCGCTACGAGGCCTACCTGCGGCTCTCGGACAAACTGCTCAACTTCAAGGGAGTCTGCACGGGCTGCTTCAAGATCGCAAAGTGTCACGCCGCGTGAGTAAGGGGCCGGCAGGGGATGGTGGCTGAGATAAGATGTTAAGACCGCATTGTGATATCATGAAATGTGACTTGCCGAAACGCAGGAATTCTACGGACTTTTGAGGCAGTTAGTTACTAGGTTTTGGGATTGCAACCCTGCTTGTCTGAACAGAAGACCATCCGCGTTTCCGTGTTGCTGGCTGAAAAATGATTTACTTAGTATTTCTGGATTTTTTTTTTGTATACATTATCAGCGACGTTTCCGGTTTAGTACAGCATTAGCCGTTCTAGTGGAAGAACTCTTGATTGTTTTGCTCTCCCGAAGCACAGCAAGCTATCGCTCTCACTTACTGTTCGTTTATACTCTGTCTGACCCCAGGATGGGTAAGCTCCCTTTGGCGGTGGACAATCTGAAGCGCAGTGAGCACATAGCGCGCGGACAGCACCTGGACGAGGAGATTATACGGGCCAGCTCGGAGCTGGGACACATCTACCTCTCCATGGTGAGGGCACCTATTAACCAGTCAGTCCTCTAACCCGTAATCATGGCTATTAACCGCAGGCATCCCGCGCCCACGGTGCCTCTCGCTGACGAAATGAGAAATCAATAGATTGTGCTGTCATGATAGCAAGAGCTTTGTTTGGGAGAAATGAGTGCTGTGGGGTCTGACGGGAAGGGAAACTCGAGTCAGAATTCCATGAGTTATGGTCGCTATTCGTTCGTGATTGTTCAGTTGCGGAAACATCAGTAGTTTGTAGTGATGCATTGATAATATTGTACGGCTTAAATTCGCAGCCATTCTCGTTTGAAGTGTTCCGGACTTATGAGCCTATGTCGTTGGTCCTCCCACAGTTATCTAACCATCCCTCGTCTCTGTCCACGCCAGGGTAAGAACGACCAGGCGTTCCGGCAGTTCTCTCAGGCGTGGAACTACGTGGAACTGGCCGAGAGCGTCATCAACGACCACAGTTACGTGGCGAGCGCGATGGTCGGTATCAGCAGCGCCAGCCGTCTGGTGGTGGACTTCAGCGACCTGGTGTACCGCGCCGAGCCGGAGCAGCTGCAGAGCCTGCTGCTGTGGAGGGCCGCCAGACAGGGCGTGCAGGCAGAGGAGGCGCCCGCCGCCCAGAACAAGTGGATGTAGTGGAACGTGGGGCGTGGGGGAGAGCGGGGAGGGGAGGGAGAGACTGGGAGACGAACGACGCGCGACGGTGTTCGTTGTTGGACTGTGTGTTGGCTGTTACAGTGAGATTGTTGAATTAATGGCTAGTTTGTTGCAGATTTGAATCAAGTGTGGAAAGGATGCTATCGATAAGGTTTATTAGCCGGATTGGTCACGAGGCTGCGGTGTGTTGTCAGCGACTTTGAAGGAGACGTCACATATTTGTTATTGCTAGCTCAAATTATGGCTGCTCGGGTGGCCAATGTTTTTTTTTTCCAGCAACTTTTGTCTGAACATTCTTGGCATCATCGGTAATCGCGTACATAAATCTCTGTTCGGCTCAATTGTCTGCCGTCACTTGTTTTCCATGTCTTCTTTTTGATGGCCTTGATTTGGTAGACATCCACCGGTCATTCTATTGTAAAGTGCCATTGCAATATAGGTAAACAATTGTTAACTCGTCCTTTTCTGAATGACTACCCCTTTTCATTTTACCGAATTCCTCGATTTACTGCCAATTTCTGACACGTAGTGCAGGTCGCTCACTGTTGCTGCTCCCGTTTATTGCTTGTCACGGGGCGGAGCGATGACGGACGGGGGTGGTCGCTGTCGTCAAAAAGGCGACGGCTGTGTACAAGACATGGCCACATGTAGGCAATAAACGGCATAGGAAGCATCGCTGATACTTACCAAGGCCTGGTAAAACCGAATTTCTAGGTACCTTGCGGCGATGACATCCTGTTGAGGAAGTGGAGAGTGAAAACATTCACAGGCAGGTGCCAGGTAGAAATACAATGAATATGGGAAGACGATTATTTGATTTACCGATTAATTGACGATTCTCGATCTGTCTTGCAGTTGTCCAATATGCAAGATAGGTAACACTAGAAACAAAGATCCAATGATAAATCAAAGTGCCTACCAAACTTGCGCGAAATTGCATCACCGTTCCGTGCTTCTATCCTCAGGATACTGAAATCCTTCTCCTCCACGCCGCAACCTCCCTCTGGGCTGGACAGGCAACTTTATCTCATGTGGGCTGCTCCCTTGGAGCGGCACCGCTGCTCCCGAGGGAGCGCACCCCGTAGCCGGGTGCAGTGAGTGCCTTGGGGCTGGGTGGCCTGTCCTCTGGACGGGCTCAGCCCCGGCGACTCACTAGGGTGCCTGCCCAGACCAATGTCTCCCCCTATATCCTATCATCCTCCCGGCTCTGAAATGGTCTTATTGGACCGAAAGGGCCTAACCCAACAAAACAAAACAAAAGCGAAATTACATCGTCGTTCTCCACACCATGCGCCTTGCTGTCAATTTTATTTTAATTTCGAAACAACACAGTCGTCTGTATTCAATCAGAAACCACTAGTTCGTGAGTAACCGAAGGTTTGTTGTCAATAGTTAAAACACTATTCTTTAGAATTGTGTTTTTCTATTGAAAAACAAATCTGAGTTCCCTGACAATTTGGCAAAAGCTTAGGCCAGGAAAGACAGAGCGACCTTCGTGCAGGACGGTCGTTTGCATGACCGTAGTGACCTTCCCTCGGTCATCGCTGAATCATCTGAACTGGAACCCGGCTGGAGCATGGAGCTACTGGGGCGTCATCTTTTCACCAGTTAGTAACTTTTTCTGCCGAGAGGTGCCTCTGTCTTGACTTCTCGTGACCTTGCGAAGGCCTGAAAACGCGCTGCATTCGCCCGATTTGTCCTGTCGTCTGCTATTCACTTTGCATATAAATCCCAAGTTTGAGTTGAAGACTACATTCTTTTTAACCATTTAGGACCGAAAAGGTGGGTTGTTTTTACTTTCTACTCTATTTTTAGCATCAACGCGAAGCAGCTGTGTGGGTGAGAGCCGTCGAATGCCCGTGGGCGAGGTCGTAATTGGTTTGTTTTGATTTCCCTTCACGCCACAGAGCATTGGATAATCTGCCTGGCTTATCATTATGGCCATTTTCTTCGCTTTTATGGATACGTGAGTACAGATGATTTAATTTTTCATGCAGCTACCCTTGCGATTGCTCTTGGCATCATCTTTGTGTATGTGCATAATGTTTAAATAGCTAAATGAGGCAAACAGGTGTTAAGCCAATACCCAATGACATTAGGTCTTGGCTTTTACTTATGACCTGTTATAGGACCTCAGAAGTTCAGGTTTAATTAAGATCTTACCCCCAAATCTATGCTGTTGTGTTAAATTGTAATTAGAATAAGTTAACTTGTTTATCCATCATGCTGTAGGAAAATGAAAAGTGGATGTGTTGGCTGTCCGTCGTAACTCTAAAGCGGCCCAGTTTCATGAATATTTGCTAAAGGACACACATAAATACATGATAGGAAATTATCATATCTTATTTAGCTACTTTTCCATCATTTAGATTAATATTTAGATATGGTTACTCCTGCTGAAAGATGAATCCAATCATCCTTAACCCGCGCCGGGCCGGTGCTCTGAGATTCCGCGCCGGGCCGCTGGGGGGGTTTGAACACCCCCCCTTCTAACTCGGCTCCTGGGCCACGTAGCGACACGCGGTAAGCGGCAATCGAAAGAACGTCAAAAATAAGGACGAAAACACTTCGGTCATTTTTTGGGTCAGGTCAAAGGTCAGGTCACTTGAGGTCACCAAAGGTAAAATGTTGACTATTTCAACATTTTGGAAACTGCCAACGGCTATCTCGGGAACCGATAGAGCTACAGCGCCGCAAAAAAGCGCATTCGATAGCCCTTTTACAGACCTTTCTGAGTAATGTTCTCAGATTTGACCTCAGGTCAACGGTTTAGCCTCCAGAGGGCAAAAACTCCAAAAATAGCCGTTTTTACGAAAAACGTTTTTTTAGGCAATAACTTTTGACTCAAAAGAGCTATGACATTACTTTTGCCAGCATCGTGTTCCTCTCGTCGAGACGCGTCGAATGAACTATAATTTGACCTTGAAAGGTCAACTTGAAAATTTGACCTCAGGTCAAGGTCATGACCTGACCGGAAAAGGTCATGTTGCATATCAGTCGATCCGCAACGTCGAGCCGAACACATCTAAGGCGTTTTCAGCGCTCTAGCACGCCTCTATCAGAAGTTATCATCGAAAAACTGTTAGATTCTGTTCGTGACCTGAGATGACCTCGGGGACATAACGAGGGGTCACAGTTGCCATTTTATGGTTCAGTGTGTCTATTTTACCCACATCTCGATGTTTGAGCGTGTCTAGAATAGCGTTCGTGCAAAACAGACGCTTTTCAATTTTCTCCCATTGACTTATAATGGAGAGGCCGCAAAATTGACCTGACCTTAGGTCACCGATATCAAAATTCCGAGATATACATTTTATAGATAGTGTTGCTCTAATCAATCGCTGAAAGTTTCAAGGCAATCGTTCAGTCGGTGTAGCTATGACGAGCATTCTTATTTTTCTGAGGTGAGGTCACTTGGCGTGACCTGGTGACCTGACCTAAGGTGACCTGGGTCTGAAATTTTCACAACATGTGCGGAAAAGATGCACGAACAGGTGTGCCAAAAACGGCGGCGCTCCGCGCCGCCGTTTTTGAGATATCTGCGAAAAACCGCAAGGGGGGGTGTTCAAACACCCCCCCGGCCCGGCGCGGGTTAAGTGGAAATTTGAATTCTGTCATTTGTGGAAATGAAATATATTTTTGCTGCACAGTTCCTAAATTTAATGTACTCAAGAATGTATGAATAACATCCATAATTTTTTAGACTTTACTTCCATAGTTACATCACATAGTTCCACAAGTGTGCTCCTGCAATCATAAATCACTTTTCTGTTCCCAAGGAGGGGTGGAACCATCAACCCATGAATACCTATTGATTACCTAATGCATGATACACTGCTGCTTTAGGGTTATCTTGACAGGCTGGATTCTGCCTGCAGATGCATGTATTGAACTAGAAGTTCATGCTAAATTCAAGCCCAGCCCAAGACGTTTTGTCAATCTAAAAGCTATTGTCACTATGTGCTCATATCCATCCAGTTCCATGAAAGGGAAAATGTGTAAGACTAAGGTCATTGTCTTTTTTACCTTTGAGAAGAAAAAAGTTAAAATACTTTGAATGGTATGAATGAAGGTTTTGTATGCCTCAAGAAGTTCATGATAGGGGCATTATACCTATCCATATTTTCACTGCATGGCTGTCTTCTCTTTTATGCCACGTGGCCATCTGGAGCCCATCTTACTGCGTGTTGAAGGGGAGGGCTGGAGGGACCCTGGACTCTGCGGGACTATCCGTGATGCGTGACCGCAGTATGACGGGTGACTCGACCTCCGGTGGGGTGATGCGTCTGGTCGCAGTCCGTGGGCCAGCAGTGACCGTCAAAGAGGGATGTGAGGCGCCGACGGTTTCAAATTCAGAAGCCAAATGGACTCCCGAAACGACATGCATCGTGCCCTTTAATGACACGATGGCCAGCTCAGTTCGTCGCGGGACAGTAGACATGCGACTAATGATTGACCTTGTGTACAGAAGCGGGGTGAATGCTGGTGGATGCGTGAGTTACGAGACCTGTGTGCTATCCACCCCGAATTCGGACACCGAAGACGCGATCTACCTCCGACGGCCGGATCGTTTTCTTATGTCCTATGTCAACCTGGAATCGCTTTGTTTGTCTGTTAGCTGAGGTGTTTTGAGGTGGGATGCATCGACTGGGAGGTCTTTGTGCCCTCGTATCTTATCACTGCTGTGAAGTGATTCTTCGGCCTACCTTTAACACTCGTTCCTTACTGTTGACAGGACCCAATAAACTTCCGGGTCTCCAAATTCTCGCAGGAGCAAATTATACGCATCAACTACTTACCAGTAAGTACCGACGTTTTTGAACGTATCATTTCGGTCAATCATCTGCACGCTATTATCTTGTTACTTTTTCTGTTGACTTGCTCATAATTGCTAAACATCGATGAGTTTTGGCATCTAGTGTATGACTTGCGACTCGCACGTTATCGGTGTGAAATACGAGTACCGCTAGCTGCATGCTGTTATCGATGTTTCCATGAATTCGACGTAGCCCATTCCCGACGGACTGAGAGCACGTGAAGGAATTTACCAGCGAGCGACAGTTAGTGATCTATCTGAGCGCGCTTCGCTGGTGCTCTGGCCGGCCGATAACTGGGCGGCTGAGATGGACACTGGCGGTGCGACTGGCTGTTTCTGTTTGTAGTAACAGCGTGCAGCGTGCATACCGCTGAACAGCGTGAACAGTTCTGTTTATGAAGACGCACTGCAGCCGGTGCCTAATGGACCGAGGTGCCCGCTGAAACATCTATCAACTGAGTTATGTCACCCTCAAATGTTAAGCCCTATTTCATGCCTTTTGGTATGTATCGGTATTATTCGATGAAACAAAAGATACCTATGAGAGGTCGGTGACCGATATTGTTCACAGCGCTACCAAGTCGTCGTGTATCCTCCTCCTCTTCCGCCTCCGCCGCACCGCGAGTCTGTCGTTCACGCGATTGGTGTCCGGTTTCCCGACTGACCGTGCGGCGTTTCCCTCCGTCCGGTGTCGTATCTCGGGCGGGGCGCTCGGGCGCGTCCGCCGCCGTTCCTTTGCACGACTCCGGCACGGCCCGAGCACGCCCCGCTCTCACGCCATGGAAACCAAACACGGGCCGAGCTCGCCACCGCCGGCGGCCTGTTGCCACGCGCCGTGACGGCCGCTGTTTTTCTGTGTCGGCTCGCCGGGCCTGTGTCAGCAGTGACGGCCAGTGAACGGGTCTGGACGGTACAGAGAGCTGTCGCAGTGGGCGCGCTATCGGCGCCGGGCGCACACCGCACGTCCGTCCCGGCAGTGGTCGCAGATAACCGTGTCCGTTCCTCCTCCGGCGGCGGAGTGGAGGACCAGAGGTGACCGAAGCGGCAGAGGTGACGTGACGGTCGTGTTTCAGCCAGGAGCGAGCGCCCGCCGTGCGCCAGCCGCCGCCATGGGGGAGGACCTGCCTGAAGAGGAAGGCATGACGTGAGTGACGACGATGTTGCCGACGCCGGTGGCTTGGCTTCGGCGATTGCCGGGTGGCTGGGCTTCCACTGACCCGTGCATGACAGCCGCTTTGACATGTGCTTCCAGGATGGTGGTGGTGGCACTCGCTGGATCTACTAACCCTTGCATGACAGTGGAGCTGGGTGGTGCCTACTGGTGCTTTTTCAGGGACTGGTGACGGTCTACATCTTTGGATTACTTACGATACTAACCTTGAGAGAGTTCATGCTTTCAGCAGTGGCACATGAATGATGGTGGCTTTACTAACCTTTGCGTGATAATCGCTTCTTCCAAGGTATGGCGTTTGTTTCTCTTGGTAACGCTTTGGGTTTTGTCCTCTGGTGATTTTGTCCATGAACTTGTGAATATTTGGACGTTGCTACTTACCAGCTCTTCTGATAATGAAGGAGCTTTATAATGAAGTTTTAATTTTAAGACTAGTTTTCTGTGTGCTAGGTCATTGCTTATGTACACGGTAGCTAACGTCTGCAAGTTTGCAATGATTGGCGGCTTTCGGCAATATATCGGTTTGTATTATAGCAGTACGATAAGCCCCGATTTGATAAGTCGATCTCTGCGGAGCTGTTAATATTGAGTTTCTGATAGGAGCCAGTAATTGTTTATATTCGGTGGCACAAGCCCTCTGCCCTAACATTTGACGCTGACGACGTAAACATCTTTTGTTGGCGGTGTTACCGGGTCCGTTAGACTCGGCAGACCTACCGGTTTTTCGCCTATCGTAAAAAATGTCTACATATGCCTCTCGGCCTTTCCAATTGTCTATACCTGAGTGAAAATTTCACGAAAAAGATCTTTTAACTCATCTCGAGACATAGAATTTCGAGGCTTTTAGCCGCATGTTGACTGGTGTTCCTGGGTCATCGGACGTCAATTTAACTTTTCGTTTAATTTTTTGAATTTATCTTCGGACGTAATCGTGACGACTGTGGGTGCCATTTCATGTTTGTCTTGCAAATCTGCGTTAGGCATTTATGCAGCACATTTTTAGCGTGGATTTATGCGTGCATAATCGTAGTCAATAGTCATGGCCATTGATCAGGTGATGAAGATTATGAACTGCAACTCAATTCCATCTAATTATTGATTGAGTAAAGTCGTGCATTGCGTAACTTATTGTCCCGATCTAAAAGGTAAACTATTGTCGCAATATGCTATGGCGATCAATTAGCTAGGAAAAATAGCAATTAAGAAACGTTTTTTGGACTTTGTTAGTGGATGTTTAAGGATGACGTAAGATTCACAACAAGACACATATTTAACAATCCTTTTTCAATTATTCAACATAGATGTGGAAGAAATATTTGAAGTAAGTTTTATTGCTGTTCTTTGAATCTTATTTTGGTTCCTGTATTACGCACAGCAGTCTTTCGTAACTCTCGGAAATGCCGTTTATCAAGAAGCAAAACACCCATTGTTATCCATTCTCGTCGTATCGGAAACCTTGAACTCGATGCGTGGGGCGCCGTAGTATGTGAGGTTCATACCGACGGGACCATCCCCCGTTTCGTAGTTTGTTCTAACGTCGCTTCGTCTCGCTCACTGAAGGCCCAACCCATACGTCACCACGCGCGGCTCGCATACCAACCTGTCTCGATGTGGCCGCTTTAACCACGCACCTGCGTAAGGCTGCGTCTGTGCCTGACATTGGTGACGGCGTCTGTTGGTGCGCGCTGCAGTGGTCAGCACACCGGGGGAGGGGGGCAGGTCTGCCGACTGCCGCCGGCGGACTATCGCAATCTGGGTCGAGGGCGGCCCACCGCCGCGGCGACCCCGACCCGACCTGACGTCTGTCTGCCCGGTGGCCTGTCTGTGTGCTGTGCCTCGCGGCTGTGTCAGCCTGTCCCCGTGAGAAGCTGCGGACGTCTGTTGACCCAGCGCAGACCGGCGCTGTGTGCCCATTTCCATACACACACCGATGGGGGGGGGGGGGGGGGCGTCCTCGCTGCGTCGGTGGTAAGGAGCGCGCCCGCTGCATATCGGCCGATCGCGCGCGGCCGCCGGCTGACTGGTCGCCGGTGTGTATACAACCGCTCGGCGGCGGAGGCGCGGCCCGACGGTGGCGAAATGACCGCCTCAAGGTCCCGACGGGCCCGGCCCGGCCCGCTCGGCAGTCTGCAGTTGGCGGTGAGCGCCGGCCAGTGCCGCGGCGACTACGGCCGAGCTGCAGCCATGGGCCGCAACACGGTGGTCGAACGCGTCGACGAGGTGATTGAGGTGATTCTGTGCCCGCCGCCCGACATACAGGAGCCCAAGGATGTGTTCCCGTGAGTAGGAGGGGGTCGGGTGTCCGTCTGTCTCGTCACGTCCGGCCCCGCTGCTGGTGTGGTGGTTGGCACCTGTTGCAGTTCATGTTTTATGTTTAGGCATCGATCCTGTTTTTGTGTTTTGGATTGCCATTTTGTCATGTTTTGATGATGTCGATTCTGACAAACATGACCGAAGTGCACCATCACACCATCACGCTTGAATCACATTTTCGTAGGAAGAAGGTCGTTTCCCTACACTTTCGTGGTGTCCTTAAATTAACCCGCGCCCTGCTGGGGGGGTGTTTGAACACCCCCCCTTGTGGTTTTTCGCGAATATCTCAAAAACGGCGGCGCGGAGCGCCGCCGTTTTTAGTATACCTTATCATACATCAATTCTACACATGTTGTGAAAATTTCAGACCAAGGTCATTCAAGGTCAGGTCACCAGGTCACTTGAAGTGACCTCACCTCATAAAAAGTTTCAATGTCTGTCATAGCTACACCGAGTGACCGATCGCTTTGAAACTTTCAGCGATTGCTAAGAGCAATAGCATGTACAAAATGTATATCTCAGAATTTTGATATCGATGACCTAAGGTCAGGTCAATTTTGCGACCTCCCCATTCAATGGGAGAAAATTGAAATGCGCCTCTTTTGGATGAAAGACATTATAAACACTCCCAAACACCGAATTACAAGTGGTTTAGACACACTGAACTTGAAAATGGTGTCCGTGACCCTTGTTTATGCCCTGAGGTCATCTTAGGTCACGAATGGTATCTATCAGTTTTTCGCAAATAACTTTTGATAGAGGCATGCTAGAGCGATGAAAACGCCTTAGATGTGTTCAGCTCGACGATACGGATCGACTGATATGCAACATGACCCTTTCCGGTCAGGTCATGACCTTGACCTGAGGTCAAATTTTCAAGTTGACCTTTCAAGGTCAAGTTATAGTTCATTCGATGCGTCTTGACGAGAGGAACACGATGCCGGTAAAAGTAAGCTCGTACAAGGCTTGGGTCAAAAGTTATTGCAGAAAAACTGTTTTCGAAAAAATCGGCTATTTTTGCAGTTTTTGCCCCCTGCAGGCAAAACCGTTGACGTTAGGTCAAATCTGAGAGAATTACTCAGAAAGGGCGTTAATAGGGCTATCGAATGCGCTTTTCCGCGGCGCTGTAGCTCTATTGGTTCCCGAGTTATGCGTTGGCTTCTTGGAAATTTTCGACATTCGACCTGGAAATCGGCGAAATTTTGCCTTCAATGACCTCTGGTGACCTGACCTTTAACCTGACCAAAAAATTGACCGAAGTGATTTCGTCATTATTTTTTACGCTCTTTCGAACGCCGCCTTCCGCGTATCGCTACGTGGCCCAGGAGCCGAGTTACAAGGGGGGTGTTCAAACACCCCCCCCCCCCCAGCAGGGCGTGGAAATCCAGGACCCCCAGCAGGGCGCGGGTTAACAAATTCCTACGCTAACCGGCCGCCTCTCCGAGTCAATGCTATCTGAATTAACATAGACATGTGGGAAAGACATTGCGTTATGGCAGAAAGATCGTCGACGACAAGAGCTCATATTGCTGAACCTAACATAAAAATCATTCCCAAAGTGAGCTAAAATTTTCGCGTTAAAATGGGCTGTTAGCTTTCATGCAGTGCATGCGTGCTGTTCATAATCAAGTTGAGCGTATACAAAAATCAAGAATCAGCAGTTTAACTCCGACATGTTTCATACAGCACGCACTGAGCACATGCTAGTCGGTATTGCTGTACCGTTTATTTCTTACAGGATGGCGCTGACTGTATGTCTGGAATGTATCTGGTTCGCCCACGCCGACCGATAAGCTGGTGTCCATAGTCCCTGCAGACGCTGGTGTTTGTTTATGTGCGGCCAGCGATGTCGTCTTCCCGTTTTGCCGTAGCCGATAGTAAAACTGGTCGGAAATACACCAATTTCGTGTCACTACCGATCAACCGATCATTGAGTCGTAGTCGATTGTGCCACTACCGATTAGCTCGTACTCACCTCTGCAGACGCAATTTTGTGGCTTCTTCGCTCGGAGCGTATTAGGTATGTTGCGAACAAGATAACGCCAAGAGTCCCATAAACAAACGACCGCAGCTCAGTTTCGGTTACTGCGTGTCAGCATTATCTCCCCATTCAGCCCACGTCGAGTCCTTCACTGTGAGGGGTGCGTCAATCCTGCGTGTTTGTCCTGAGCTCCCAGGTGCAGCCGTGACCCCTGATCTTCCCCGTGCCATTGCTATTCACACTGCGCACTGTTGGTCCGGTGTTCGACCGACCGGCTCTCGGCTCTCGGTCACGGTCACGGTCACGTCTGGTCAATCGGCCGAACCATCTCCCGATCAGCTCTCGCCATTGTGGCGGCAGTTGTGAGCTCATTGACTGAATCGTCGGCTCAGTGCACGGGTTAGCCTGCAGCCTCCCCACCGACGAACTCATGGTCACTCGCCACGGACCGGATCGCGCCGGATGTTGTGGATAGCAACTGCCGATGTGGACATGTCCCAACACCTGTGTTCTGCCCGTCACCCGGCGCTGGACTGGTGCCGGAACCATGTCTGTGGCCCGCTGACTCTCGTGTTACATCCGATACACGTGCTCGTCTTTGATGTCTGGGATCGCCAGGTAGCGCCGGTGTTACGATGGGGGGTGGAAGTCGGGGGCTGAACGAGCGTCTGCCGTCTGTCGTCGGGGGCGTGTGTATGTTATAGGTCTCCCACGCGGGTCGACAGGCGCCGCGCTGAGTCGGGACTGATCAAATAAACGGCCGATATGCCGCCGGAGAGATGCAAAACGGCGACATTGTTCCCCTGACATCTCGCGGTGACTGGGTGGTTCACGGGGCAGTCAGCAGGCTGTCACTCATTCTGTTTAGCTGAAGGACTGTGCTTCACATCTCCATGCGTTACCGATAGACACTAGCGTCAACAATGCTTCACTTACCCTTAACCCGCTGCACAATGCCACGCTGTTTCGCTCACGGTGGTATATTTAATCGACAGGAAGGAAACAGACAATCGTTATTGATTGATCAATAGCAACAATAGCTTGGATTACACTACAGGCCTCGCGTGTATCGTTGGTGTCGCGTCTCTCATTTATAATCGTATTCTTAGCCCCTTTGCAACCAACATAAAGGCCTTGTTTCGTGCAAAGGCGGTCACCATTACCAGAATGGCTTACTTTCAGCTAATTGCTCGTTAGCCGGTAATCCGGATGTGGTGCGAACACGGAGGCAGTTATCGTTGCGCGCGCAGTAACGGGTGCCATGGTCATTGGTCATACAATGGCCAACAGTTCATCGTCAGGCCTTCTGTGATGACTTACTGTGATCGGCCACCCAGCAACCAATAACATTGCGCAATGCCGAGGTGCTGTATGTGCATGCGGCGGGAGGTTCTCTGGTAACAGGTGTCCCTTTCATTCGAGGTTGTAGTAACGACGTAGCGTGGACCATAGCATGGCCACAGCGAGACCTAGCTGGCTCCAGTGGCTATTTTTCTTTAGATTTTTTTTTAATATGGTGTGATATACCGCGTTGTCTACCTTGTGTAACTAACAAACCTCTTTTTTGTGTCTCGCTACATTACGATTATAATTTCGGTTCGCCACCATTGCGGTACCGCGGTTTCGCCGACGCGCTGCAGAGCTGATGTCCGTCCAGTAATTTGTTTATCGCCTGCACCACTTCGGTGGCCTGGCACTGGACTGGTACGCGGAAGGTAGACTGCCTGCTTAAGTTTGTTAAGTTGAGCGTATTGCCTGCCATAGACAGGTTTCGCAAGTCGCGTAGTTCCAACACGTGTTTTTTATAACCATAATATAGACTGATGGTTATCTATTAATGTTATTAGTGTTAACGATGCAGCATCCAAGTTAGGTCAAGGAGACGTTAAAAAATCGGCCGGCGACGCCGAACGCGACCGTTAGGCCTTTGGGCTTCGACCTCGCTTGTCCTTCCTTTGCACGCTGTCTTGTCGGAACGTATGGCTGGCCTGCATGATCGCTTCTGCATGTAAGGGCGGGTTTTGATTGGATGTCACGTCACACTTGTCTCGGTGAGAACCCCACTGACCATCTCTTGCATTTAAGTCTTCTCTACTTCCTTAAACCGAATTGCAATGTTGTTGAACATGTCTCAATAACAACCTGTCTCAACTCTCAATGACTCAACACTTCACATTCTGTCTATATCGCGCAGCCTAGGTTTGTTTGCGTTTCTCACATGACTAAGCTACCTAACTTTGTGCGCAACTCCTGTGTCGATAAGCAAAGACGACCAACAGCACACTCTGACGCTGATGCTAACAACCTTTTCACTTCTCATTCCATCCAGGGGTTGGGTGTTCCCACCTCTCATTCTACTGGATAAATCCGCTCATTTTGCGTGGTACGTGATGCTTTACTTGACGTGACGAATAGGGGCAAGTCATGGCATTTGACACGTGCCGGCCTTGGGGACCTGTCGACATTCATACCGTCAAGAGAGACTCCTCCATCTTCCAGGGCGAGCGGCCGTCTTCGACCCTCCCTCCCTGAGCCCGCTCTGACCCTCCCTTCCGGCACTTCGCAGGGCTTTGGACCGCTACAAATTCTCGTGCAGCTACCCGCAGTTTTTACCGGGAATGGCGTGCCATGGCTCCGGCGATGATCCCGAGGTCCGCGTGCTCAAACTTCACGACAACGACCACCAGGACACCACCCTCTACCGGCTGACCAAAGGTGGGTGGTCGCCGGCGGTCGGACCGAAATCCGTCGCACAGTGGAAGCTATGGGTAGCTTGGCTAAGGACTTAAAAATACCAGGATGGTAGGGTAATGATAGTTTGCATTAGCACCATTTCATGTATGTTTTTAGCGGCGGTGCGCTCATTTCTTGTCGTGTTGAGCCGTGGTCGTGTTAAACAAGACCTTTGTATTGTGCAGCTCTTGAAATGAGTCGTAACCGTACACCGGGCGGGCATATTGGCACGTCCGCCATCAGCGCTGCGTTACAGTCGCGCCCGATTGAGTTTGTTGTTCTGGTGTAATGTTGCCACTCGATACCCGGTTCAGTGCATTATCTGATGGTGTGTCGAGTATTTTGTCGGTCCGCAAACACTTACTCTCATGGGCCAAAGCGCCGTAGCGCCTTTCGAAAGTCTTTTAGTAACACGATGTTACCCTAACTTAATCCTTCAGGGAAAAATATCGCGATTCTTAACCTTCACATTACCGTCATTCGTTTCGTCCTCGTTCTTTGACCTTTGTTCCCCTTCGATCTCGCTCCATGCCGTCATTTTACTGTGCTTGTCGTTATTGATGTCTCTCCGGCTGCAATCGTAGTGTAGCCTATCGGCTCTGGAGGGCCCTGAAGGCGGCCACCAAGAGCAGCCACCACGTCGCTGTGCCACACTCATATCACTGTAATTGTGTCTTTGTTGGCTCGCCGCAGGTTTTGTACTCCACTTTCGCCTGGGGCCGTCGCTGTTTGGGCGCATCGTATCCGTGTACAGCAACCACCCGGCGTCAGCCGACGAGGAGTTTTGCCGCGACAAGTACCGCCTGCTGCCCTGGCAGTCGGACAGCAAGATCATCGACGACACGAGCATCTTCGTCGAGATCCCTATCGTGCGCGCCGGCTCGTTCCGCTACTATTTCACACACTCGGAAGGGTGAGTAGCCGGCTGTAGTTGCGATATGCTGCTCTTCTGTGTGTACATAGTTGAGTGCTGTTTGGCGGATGGATGAAGTTTTCAAGCTGTGCGATGCCTGATTGGTAACTGGTGAACTGTTGCCCTTGTTGGACAATGTATTCTGGGTTAGGTATCGAATATCGTGATTGTGAGCAGGGCAGAATATTGATATGTTTTTAACTGAGCATGCATTTCAGATAGCGATGATGTGTGACAGAACGCCGTACCAGGCAGCGTTGTTTGCTGTCACCGGCTCTTGTCAGGACGTTTCATAAATATTCAGTCTGCCACCACTGAATGTTGTACGCTTGTTTAGAATCGAGGGCTGCACTCTCTGTTTCTCGCCCCTCCTGCTTGTGTTGGCTTGGAGTGGAAGCTGTGGATAAGGCATAGGCTGTCGTAAATAAAGCATCCCATCACCGGCTCACCGTTCCGTGTGCGGTGTGGTTTCCAGTCAGGACCCGAACCCGCGCGGCTCCGGCTACTTTGTCGTGGACCCGACGCTGTCGCGCGGCACGAACAATGAGGTGATCGGCATGGACTGCCTGGTCAGCCAGACGGTGCTGGCCAAGTGTCTGGGCCCGCTGGACCAGTGGGAGCGCCGGCTGGAGGTGGCCAGGAACACCGGCTACAACATGGTCCACTTCACGCCCGTCCAGGTGCGTCCTCACCTGTCATAGATAGTTGGGCACTTCAACCATCTTACAGTTATTCACAGGAGTGGTAACGAATCTCTCACTCGAATGAAATCGCTGTCCTTAGTCTGCGGGCTCGTTCTCCGACACATACGGCCGAGGACGTAATAATTTGCCGTGTGTGTTTCCTTTGCTGTCTGTCTGATGTCAGTTTCTTGTTTTCGAACAGGAGCTGGGCGCTTCCAACTCGGCCTACTCGCTGTCGAACCAGCTGCGGCTGAACCCGGCCTTCCAGAACTCTGACGGGTCGCCGGCCACCATCGAGGACCTGGCCCGGCTCATCAAAAAGATGCGCGATGAGTGGAAGGTGCGTATGTGTGTGACTATAGCTTGTTGAGTGTCAGCCACCCGTGTGATGCTGAACACGTTATACTGCCTAAATCAGGTCGCTGGCTGGACTGTCATGTTTCTCAGTAAACGGACGGTGCAAACCTAACCGTCTGATGTGACACTGACGACACTCCGTTATTTATTTTGCCAGATCAGACGTTTGCCTCATCGGTCTGCCAAGATCGTTGCAGAAACCCTGCTTCCTTATAAACAAACTTGTAGTGTCAGTCAGTGGGGATGTGTTCATGCTTTCCAGAAATTCCAACGTAGTTGGTTTATCTGGTTTTGATCATCACTTCGTTTTGCGTTGGTTTCCGTATGAAAAAAAAACTGGCAGTTTACTTGCATAGTACCTGGAAAACGGAATGATACGTTATGATGCATGCTCTCTTCCGGCTGAGTTCTACTAGCATCAACACTGTGCTGTATTATCACATCCACCTGAATAACCCGCTGTTTCCCACTGTCATCGGCAGGTTCTGAGCGTGTGCGACATCGTACTGAACCACTCTGCCAACGAGTCGCCGTGGCTGCAGGAGCACCCGGAGTGCGGCTACAACCTGGTGAACTCGCCGCACCTGCGGCCGGCCTACCTGCTGGACCGACTCATCGACCACCTGTCCAGGGACATGCTGGCCGGCCGGTGGCGCGACCGAGGCCTCGGAGAGGATGTGACAGAGGAGGGGCACCTGGCGGTGAGTGGTCGAGCGGAGAAGGTGGAGTGGGGCGGAGGAGGGGGCGGTCAGACGGCTGGCTATGTATGGGAAGGTCAATCCTAGCTGTATTGTGCATGGGAACGGGGGAGGTGGCTAGTCTTGCTGTGTAATTCGCTGCCATTTAATTATTTGGTACAGCATTAATGGATTGATTGATAAAATGATATCGTATTGGATTTTGGCATTTTGGCCGGCAAGCAGGTACAGCGCAATTACCAGACAAGCGACACTAACCAAAATTGTCCTACTAACGGGCCACTCTTTGGTGGCCACAAGCATGGTTAGAAGGCACAAAGAAACTGTTGCCTGTCCATTGCGTCGTAATGCCATTGAAACTCTGGAACACATGCTCTTTGAATGTGACGAAATGAAAGACGATAGAGTAGCTGCTCAAAAAATATGCAAAACTATCTTGAATAGAACGCTACCAGCAGCAGAACTGATCATCATCGCCGATAAGCCACAAAGCTTGATCATCCATTATATCTACCAAGCCCGTGTGCGCAAGGAACTCACTGAGAATATAACCAGGAAAATTAACTGTTATAGAATCCTCCCAACTATGATGTCCTGAAAATTTATATCATCCAGACAGCCAACATAATTGGAAGACGGTCAGAAATGATCCTGTATCTACTAGATGGAGTCGACGAAATAAGTCTAAGTCTAAGTAAGATTTTGCTGGTAGGGCCAGAGTTTCAAGGCACACAGGCAATGGTATTAATGGAATTCGGCGCTTTGAGTGCAGCTGTTCCTGCTCGGCTCACTGTCCGCTCTTCCCCCGCGCTGCAGATCATCCGCGACCTGATGCACGGCGAGTACCTGCCGCGCGTGCGTCTGCACGAGTTCTACCAGTGCGACCCGGCCGTGCTGTGCGACCAGTTCGGCACGCTGTGCGCCGAGGCCGGCGCCGCCGAGTGGACCGACCAGCGACCCTGCTCGGCCGGACAGCTGCGCCTCATGCCGGACCCCCGCGGAGTCCGCTTCGGACGCAAAGTCGACCTCCAGCTGGCCAAGAGGATCTTCTACAAGGATGGGTCAGTGAGTGGTGTCGTTATATGTTGGTTTTCGCGAAAAATTCTCTAAAAGGCGTCGATGTCCAATGCAGTAATTGATGCCCGGAAATCAACATAACTTTCATAAAAATACCTCATGGGTTTGTTGTTTGTTTGCTCGATTTTATTGAATATTTTCGCATATATAAACATAAGGCAGTCTGGGATCGGTGCAAAAGCTGTTCAGCTTATTTCATGGCACCTCTCCCTCACACACTCTGGCTCGTTCACACATCATTCACGACAAAAAAAAAAACATCGGGTGAAACACAAATAATGACAAATTGAAGTTTTAATAATCGAATTAAAAGAAAAATACAATGAAAAATTAAATACACCTAAAAAGTATAAAATAATCGTTGGTATCAACTAAGTTACGTATAAAGCATGAGTAACTAAAGTAATGCTGCCGCCTCTGAGGTAGTTTACTGGCGATGTCCGCAAGGAAGGGCCGCTGTCACCGCCGCACGGCCACGCCGCCGCCAGCCGCCGCCGAATTCCTGATGGTGAGGGATTTTTCAATGTAGCTCTGGAAGCACTCGGCGACGCGCCGACCGTCCTCTGCGCTGAGGGATTTGCCGTGGAAGAGGATGTCAAATTTTTGTTCTGATGGAAGGTGTGTGAAGTTATCAATTGTTTCGGAGAGATCGGTAAATAAATTATCTCTCAACGACTGGTACAGTGGACAGTATAGAACGAAGTGTTGGACATTTTCGGTACGGAAGCCACATGCACAACAGCACGATTCTGATTTTTGAATTTGATATAGGTATGCATTTAGCGGTAAAGTTGCGGTTCTAATTTGTGTATGAAGCATATTTCTAAATTTACTGCCAAATGAGTAGTATGCAGGGGGAGAAGGGCAGCCCCACAGTTCGACGATGCCATTTACAAAGGTTGAAAGGCAGGGTTGTTGTCGGATTGAAGTTGGAAGTTGGTTCCATTTCCTGACGGTGCTTGGTATGAATGATCTTTGGAATGATGTTGTGTTATTTGCAGGGAGAGTTCGGGCGTTGGCGTTTCTTGTGTTTCGTTCTGTGTCTGTGATACGTGTTTGAGGTATGATTGTTTTGATGTACTCGGGTTGTGTGTCTGGACGATGCATTATTTTGTGGAATAGGATTAATTTGTGTTGTTCTCGTCTTGCTTTCAGTGTTCCCCATCCTGTTTCTAGTCTCAGTTTGGCAGTAGAAGTCCGGAAAGGTGTACCTGTCATCAGTCTTGCAACTCTATTTTGAAATTTGTCAAGTCGAAATTGGTCGTGTGTTGTCAAGAGTCCGTCAAAAGCTACGTCCGCATAATCGTGAAATGGTCGAATGTAAGTGGTGTATAGGCTGTTTATTGTTGATCGCGTCAAATGTTTTGCTAGTGGACATATTGGACTAAGCGCCTTGTTCATTTTTTTAAGTATGGTGTTAGTGTGCTCGTGAAACCGAAGATCTTTAGAAAACATTAATCCCAGGTGCTTATGGCTGTCTGACACAGATATACGTTGACCGCCGAAAGTGAGGATGGGAGGACTTATTCCAGTTTTACGGGTGAAAAATTGTTGAGTAGTTTTTGTTGGATTTAAGGAAATTGCCCATTGAGTTCCATAGTCGTAAATTGCGTCCAGGTCTCGTTGTAATGATTGTCGAACTAAATCAGCGTTTTGTTTACTTTGTGGTGCGTATAAAGATGTGTCGTCAGCGTACAAGAGAATGTCGTTAGTCACTTTCGTTGTCAGTCCGTTCAAGTACATTAAAGCAAGAAGAGGTCCGAGCACTGATCCTTGTGGGCAGCCGGATTCAATGTTTTTTGTCGAAGAAAAGTCATTGCCAATACGTACTCTTTGTCTTCTGTCTGAAAGATACGATTCTAGCCAGGAAAGGAGAACGCCAGATATGTGAAATTCGTGTTTGCATTTAAAGAGAAGTCCTTTGTGCCAAATTTTGTCAAAGTACTTTGAAATGTCAAGAAAGATTGCTGTTACGTCGCGTCCCTCGTCTAAATTTTTATATATGTTGTGTGTCAGGTACGTTAACTGAATTTCGGCGCTGTGGTGCGGACGGTATCCGCTTTGTTTGTCCGAAAGAAGACTGTGTTCTGTGAGGTGATCATAAATTGAAGAGAACACAATTTTTTCAAGAATTTTCGACAGACAAGGAAGGAGACTTATTGGCCGGTATTGTTTGGCGTCAGATGGAGAGCCATTTTTCTTAAAGATAGGTGTAACTGTTGCTTCCTTCCACATAGTTGGAAATGTTCCGGATCTTAAGGATTTGTTGAACAGTAAAGTGAGTGGTTTAACTATTAGTATGGCTGTCATTTTTATAATTTGTGTGGGAAGTTTGTCAGGACCAGTAGATTT
Organism: Amphibalanus amphitrite; assembly: GCF_019059575.1. Taxonomy (NCBI): domain Eukaryota; kingdom Metazoa; phylum Arthropoda; class Thecostraca; order Balanomorpha; family Balanidae; genus Amphibalanus; species Amphibalanus amphitrite. The sequence continues at coordinate 809,493 of NW_024881699.1, read as the reverse complement.
GTTCACGTTGAGGGTGTTAAGAATTTTGAGTACTTGATTTTCTGTGACAGTTATTTGTTCTAAAGCTGGTGGCGTCTCAATGTCGTGGTTTCGATCGTCGTTCTGTGTTGGAGGGAGAGTCAGTCCGGTCGTGTCTGTTGTCGCTTGTGAAACAAAATAGTCGTTCATTAGGTTTGCCTTTTGCGTGTTGTCTGTGATAGCTTCATTGCGCTCATTTTCTAAGGGTGGGATGGCGTCGTGCTGTTTGCGGCCAATTAGTGTTTTCAGCGTTTTGTGATATTTGTATGGGTCGTGCCTGTATTCCAGTAATTTGTCGACGTGTCTTTGTAAGTATGCGTCTTTAAGTCTTTTGTTGAGTGCCGTTGTCTTGTTTCTTTGGTCTCGCCATTTTGACCAGTCGTGTGTCGTCTGTTTTTGTTTTGCTATTTGGAATAGTCTATCGCGTTTGCGCACGTTCCTTTTCAACTCGGTCGTCATCCACGTCTTATCGTTGAGTCGTCTTTTAATTATTTTCTTCGGAATACAGTCCGCCGCTGCGTTCAAGATCGTCTGAGTGAACTTCTCTGTAGCGTCATGTATGTTTTCTTGGTCGATGAAATTCCAGTCGGTCTGCATTAGTATGTTTGTTAGTTTGTTAATATCTGTACGACTGTAGTCCCAGATAAGCGTTTCTTGAGTTCTTGGAAAAGACGTTTTTTCTATGTTGACACTGGACGGACGGCTCTGACACTGGACGGCTCCAAGAGTCTGGAGGAGGGTATCGACTATTGAGGTGTTGTACGAGGGGGTATCGGAAAGTTCTGATCATCACATAGAAGATGTAGACCGATCTTGATGATTTTTGGTTGGTATTATATTTGGCTCTTAAGAACATTGCTACCGCAAAGAGAATCCTGAGAAGTGGTTTTATCTTATGTAGGAGAGACTTAGAAGTAAAAAAGATGAGTATTGGGCCCATTGAGGACCGAACCGTCATCCAACTAATGCATTTGAAACGGTATCACACTGAGAAAATACATCAAGAACGTGAAATCAGTTTATGGCGAGGAAAGCCCATCTCATGCACTTACCGAAAATGAAGAAATAATTTTCAACTTGGTTGCATGGCCCTTGCAGGGGAGTCAAGAAGTGAGTGGCTACCAGTGACTGACAAGGTGGTGACTGTGAAGGAAGTGGAGGACCTCATCCTTACAGATCGTCGTGTGACCTTTCAGATGATTTTGCAACAGAAAGATCTCAATGCTGGCAGTGCCTGAAAATATTATCAGCGAAGAACTACAGACGATAAAGGAGTCAGCCCGCTTAGAAGTTCGTGTGCCTACTTTGTTCAAGAGAAAAATACGTCTTGGCCCTTCGAAATCAAAACTAGGCCTTTTTTAGGATATTGAAGACATCTTCGATAATTTGATGACTTGTGACGAATGCTGGGTCTATGTGCATGATCCAGAGACAAAAAGATGATCAAGAAATTTAAGCACAGCACATCTGTCCTTCTTAAAAGGCGAAGATGCAGAAGCCGATATGGAAGGTCAATGCTATCAGTGTTCTGGATCTGGCGTAGGATAGTCATTACCGACTGTCTTGATGATGGTCGGATAATGATAAGCAAGCACCACTGCACACTTTTGAAGAAGTTGCGAGATGGCCTCAAGCAGAATCGCCGCAAAAAAAGCCAAAGAAAGATGTTTTATCCGCACCGACAGCGCTCCCGCCCATTCGTCCTGAGCTGCGATTGAAGAAAGAACATGATGTGGACATTAAATCCTACCGCATCTAAGAAATTCACCTGACCGGGTATTAACTGACTCTTGATTGTTACGGGAGATGAAGAATCCACAGTATGGCCGGTGATTTAAGGACAGAAATGACGTCATTGATGAGGTGGAGCAGTGATTTACGGGACAGTGCGAAGGTCCTACAATGACCGCCTGAGGCAGCTCAAGACGCGATGCAATAAGTTTGCGATCGTATGTGGTGACTTGTAAAGGAGTAATGGACATCATGTAAAAAAAATCAAATTTCTATCACACCTCATTCGTGGTGATGATCAGAACTTTTCGATACCCCCTCGTATAATGAAAAAAGATTGTTCCTTTTCAGAATCCACACTGTAATCGTAAATTTACGTTGGATATATGCCTGCTGAACGAATTATCGTTCTCTTGTTGGTACCTACTTCTGCGCTCCTGATCCTGTGCGTATTTCTTCACCTCCTGCAGTGCGTCGGTACGTACCCCAAATATGACCCTCGCTCGTGTCACAGCGCCGGTCTGGACCACGCCAAGGACCAGCTGCGCCGCCGGCTGATGGAGCTCAACGAGCAGGCGGCCGGCGTGGTGCAGGGACACCTGGGGGCCGCCGTCGAGAACATCATCTCGGGCGTGCGCTACGAGCGACTGGCCGACCACGGGCCCAAGCTGCGCGGCCTCACCTGGAAGACGCCGCTGGCTGCGCCGTGAGTGGGAGTGGGGTCGCGACGGGGCAGGTGCTGAGGTCCCGGGAGATCGCGGCTTGACAGAGGGTCCGTGAGGTCACGGATGTAAGGGTAGCTCGGATCGTGAAAGTGCTCAGCTTTATATGTCGGAATAGAGAATGTATTTCCTTGGATATTCACGCTAAAAGTTTTGTACCCTGACAAGTAAGGCTAACTTCTTGATTGTACCTGAACCCGCAGTAAAAAAAAATCGATACGGTGAAAAGTATTTCGAAGATTACCTTGTATAAATGGTGACTAAGCTTTCAGTAACCTCGTAATATTCGTTTCACCTTATACATCTTTGTGTGTTCCCGCTCAGTTACTTCACGACACTGGACGGCTCCAAGAGTCTGGAGGTGCAGCGCTCACTGGAGCAGGAGGAAGCCATCGCGTTCGGACCGGACGCGTGTCACCTGATGGCGCACAACGGCTGGGTGATGGGTGACGACCCGCTGAGCGACTTTGCCCGGCCCGGCTGTGACGTCTACCTGCGCCGAGAGCTGATCGCCTGGGGAGACTGCATCAAACTGAGGTCAGTCGTGGGATATAATAGGCCAGGGGACTAAATGTATACATTTGAATGTTACTGTTGGAAGTTGGAACCACTCTTCGACATCAGATTCAACGAATGAGTGAAAATTTTTCCCGTGTCAGCTGGTTTCCCTTGAACACATATTCGGCTGCTGGCGATTTCGTCTGATGCCGTACCACATAGCACTCCGCTCTGTAGCTCTTCCTTCAGGCATTATATGTCCGCTTTGACCGCCCTACGCCATCACCCACCCCTCGCCTCCCGCCCCCGCCTCTGCCAGGTACGGTAACCGTCCGGACGACTGTCCGTTCCTGTGGCAGCACATGCGCCGCTACTGCGAACAGGTGGCGCGCGTGTTCCACGGAGTGCGACTCGACAACTGCCACTCGACACCCATCCACGTGGCTGAGGTAAGGAGACGCTCCGACTCTCCCGCGAGTTCGGGAGGATGGGTGGATAGCTGTGGCTCTCAGGCACACCGAGTCAGACAGCTGAGCTGGCGTTCTTCGCTTCAGTTTGCTTGCATCTCAGCCTTTCCTCGCTAACTATTGTAGGACGATTTCTGTGCGGCCTAGCTTTGGCGTCAGTTCATTGTGGTAACCGCCCGACCTTTCTGTGTGCCCTTTCCAGTACATGCTGGACGCGGCCCGCAAGATCCGTCCCGACCTGTACTTGGTGGCCGAGCTGTTCACCAACAACGACCGCACGGACAACCTGTTCGTCAACCGGCTCGGCATCAACTCGCTCATCAGAGGTCAGTTGACACCCTGGTCTGTGATCAATCGCTACCTGCTGATGTCGCGAGGGCGGCCTACCACATCTTTCGGCTCTCGCTCAAACATTCTGACATTTGTCGCAGTTTATTGTTCGATATCTGGTTGGGTGCGACAACCTGCTATCAAATGAAGCTTTTTTTCTACTGATAAATCAATAACGCTATTAGATATGCAGTTTCCTGGGAACACAACCATCTCGAACTTTGCATAACCGCCCACCCCGCCCTCACAGAGGCCATGTCGGCGGGCAATTCGCACGAGCTGGGCCGTCTGGTGTACCTGTACGGCGGCGAGCCGGTCGGCTCCTTCCTCAAGCCGCACATCCGTCCGCTGGCGCCGGCCCGGTCGCACGCCATCTTCATGGATCTGACGCACGACAACCCGTGTCCGGTGACGACCCGCTCGCCGCTGGACGCGCTGCCCAGCGCCGCGCTCGTCTACATGGCCTGCTGCGCGGCCGGCAGCAACCGCGGATATGACGAGCTGGTGCCGCACCATGTGAGTGGATGGGAGGGAGAGTGGGGTGTGGAGAGCGGGTGAACGGAATTGATTGACTGGTGGAGAGGTGGCCGGTGGGTGGGTGTGGCGGACAAGTGAAGGGGTATTACAAGGGGAGGGGTGTGCCAACAAATATGCCTCAATGTCGTCTTTTAGAGTGCTGTATTGTGCGACTTAGCATCTGCTTTCTTTACTTCAGTATAGTTATGCAATATGAATCCTCAATTTCTTCGACGGTTTCTTACAATTTTAAAGTGGCATGCCTCCTCAACCCCTGCATTGAGCAAGGATCCCATTTTCTCTGCTTGTGTTGCTGACAGCCATTTTCCGTCAGATAAACGTGGTGTCTGAGACGCGGCTGTACAACTCGTGGGGCGGCGGCGGCTCGGGCCAGGTGGACGTCGACTCGGGTGTCATCCGCGGCAAACAGGTGCTCAGCAAGCTCCACTACGAGATGGGCAGGATGGGATTCACGCAGGTGAGGCGGCGGCAAACGCGCGGGGTGTCGGCGCTGGATGAACTGACGAAGCTTCGAGCATAAGTTCTCTGTATGTGCGTTGAAATCTATATGATATGCCTCGCAATGACATGATAGCAGTCAATCAATGCTTACCTGTAGGTATTGTGTGCCACCACATATTTTGAACTTAAGGGAGACTGTCCCTATTCAAATATTCCTCTCTTTTGGCTACACATTCATAAAAGTCATGAATGACACACCCTTAGTCAATCGTCTATCTTCATTTTACGAAACTGCCAAGACAACATGCCATCGTTGCTCGCTGCCTCAGCCATCATCGTGTGCCCCACTCGGCGCCCCTTGACCGCTCCCCCTCCCCGACAGGTGTACGTGGACCAGGTGACGCCCGACATAGTGACCATCACGCGCCACAACCCGGTCAACCACCAGTCGTACGTGCTGTGCGCGCACACGGCGTTCGGTCAGCCGCAGAATTTGTGGACGCCCGACGGCATCAAGGCGCTGCGCATCCAGGGCACGGTGGCTGAGGTGGTGTTCGAGGCCAGAGTCGTGCCCAGAGACGGACGGTGAGATCTGGGAGAGGAGGGAGGAAGGAATGGAAGGGGTGAGGCGTGGGAAGGGAGGAAGAGGGAGAAGGGAGAAGGGATGTGATGGGCACATCAGCTGGAGGTGAAATGCGATATCACTGATGTTGCTGTTAATTGAATGCCGCTTTACTCTAAGTATTCAACCTCAATTATATACCGACCTTTCAGTCCGAGGCCCGAGCATTTACGCCGAATTCATCCTCATGAATGCTGTTTTCTAGGCCGCTGCACTTGGAGGACATTGAGCGCTCGGGCACCTACATCAACGGAGTTAACCAGTACCGGGTCGACATCCGGGAGAACTTTGAGATCGAGAAGTCGAGCATGCTGACACACCGGATCGAGAACGACTACACGGTCATGGACTACACCGACTTCCCGCCCGGATCCGTGTTCGCACTCCGGTTAGTGCTGAGATCGACGCAGAAATTTCAGCCAAGAGAGGCCTCTAGGGTGTTGCGGCAAACCATTGAAGGTTTTGATCGTATTATGTGCCCTTCCATCATCCGTTCGTTTATTCCACAGATGTTTCATGCTTGCATTTTTTTATACTACCACCTTCAACACCTCCCTTTCCGTCATTACTGCTCTATCTCACACTCGTACCGCAGCCTGCAGTTGTTGCTGACATCGTCGTCTGTCCCTCGCCCCGCCGGCAGGATCGCGCCGTGCCCGGTGGCCGTCGGAGCCGTGGAGAAGCTGCGCTGTATCGTCTACGAGCTCACGCGCTTCAGCGCCAGCACTGACGTCGAGCACATCATCAGCCGACTGACGCTGGCCGACATGAACCGCATCATCTACCGCTGCGACCAGGAGGAGCGCGACGAGGGCCGCGGCTGGGCCGCCTACGACGTGCCCAACTTCGGCCCGCTCGTCTACTCGGGCCTGCAGAGTGAGTGGCTGATGGGAGGGACTTTGGTGGAGGTTGGAGAGGAGAGGGATGGAGAGATAGGGGCTCGTAGAAATGTTGCAGCCTGTTGCATGGCAGTGAAGAAGCACCGCTGAGACTGATAAACTGATCCACTATTCATGCTCACAGGCGTGATGTCGCTGATGGCCGATATCCGTGTGAAGAACGACCTGGGCCACCCTCTGTGTGAGAACCTGCGCCAGGGTAACTGGCTCATGGACTGTGTGGTCGGCCGGCTGCGGCTCGAGCCCAACACCATGGAGCTCGCCAACTGGCTGGATGTGAGTCGGACGATGCGTCGCGGGGGAGGGGAGCAGCTGAGGTCTAGTCGGTGGGGCATTGGGGCGACGACGGGCAGGTAGCTAGACTTTGGTAGGTCATTGCCCGTATGGAACATGCAGTTGCAAGAAGTGATGCGACGCTCCAGTTTCTTCGTAGGCTTACTTTATTGAAGAACGTGACTGTCCGTCTATTCACTTACAATATACTTTGCTCTTGAGTTCTACCGTCTAGTGCCTACTATTGCCAGAGGAAATGATTATCCATAACTCGTAGCTTACATTGACTTTCTCTGTCGCAGGACACGTTCCAATACATCAAGCAGATCCCGCGCTACCTGGTGCCGGCCTACTTTGACGCCACCGTTCTGGGTGTGTACGTGCACCTGCTCAACAGCACGTGGAGGCAGATGGCCAGGTAAGTGCCGTTCGACGCGCCGGACCGGGCCGGGCGGGTCGGACGAGACGACATTCCGGCGGGCTACGGACTCTGTTGTGGTGTAGATATTGTGGGTGTGGTGATGGAAGAGTCAGTTTAGTGTTGGATTGCTAAATACTAGGTGCTTGCAGTCCTACACTGGAGACGTAATCTGTAATTGTAGTTGTCGCTTGCAGATTTATTTGATTACTTTGCCGGAGAGCGCTTGCTAGCAGCTTGGTTGATCGGCTATCGGAAAGTCGATTTGACGAAAGTGAAGCAGTCTTGCTGTTGCCTGTTACTATAACCGTCTTGTCTGTTCTGCGGTAGGTTCGTGCGCGAGGGCTCCGAGTTCACGAAGGACTTGGCGATGGGCTCGATCCAGATGGGCGGCCTGGTGCACTCGTCTCCGCTACCGGAGATCTCGGCCAACCTGGCACCGCCGCGGCCCGCCTCCTGGACCCGGCCAGACGGAAAACAGGGACAGGTGAGGACCGACGGACGAATGGGAGGAGCGGGGCGGTGACGGGAGGGTCGCGAGTGGGTGAGTGGGTCCGTGGGAGTGTGCAGATCTTATACAACTTTCATATAGGCATAGCTTTTTCACTTTCAGACTCTTTGTTGCATCAGCTGTGATTTGTCTAGGTCTTCATAAGTGGTCATTAAAACGCCGTCTTGCCATAAGTGGACTCCCTGCTAATACCTCCCTGACTAACCTACCCCGTTCTGTTCTCGGCCAGGCGTGTGTGAGCCTGTGCGCCGGTCTGCCGCACTTCTCCACCGGCTATATGCGCAACTGGGGCCGGGACACGTTCATCGCTCTGCGCGGCCTGTTCATCATCACGGGCCGCCACGTGGAGGCGCGCTACATCATCCTGGCGTACGCCGGCTGTCTGCGCCACGGCCTCATCCCCAACCTACTGGACGGCGGCAAGAACTCGCGCTTCAACTGCCGCGACGCCGTCTGGTGGTGGCTCTACTGCATCCAGGTGCGTGGCGCTGGGACACTTATAGGGAGGTGCTGGGACTTGTGGGACTTCAGGGTTGGTAATGGATGGTTAGGTGATATGTCGAGTGGTAAAATGGTAGTGGAGGAAAAATCGATAGCCTTTTTGTGAAAGGAGGGGTGGATCGTGTCGTTCATAGAGATTTGCGTTTCTGTTTGACTACGCGCTAATCCTTCCTCGTGTTGTTAGCTGCGTTTGGTTTCAGTGTCACTGCTTGCACCCTACTGTTATCCATGTGCTGTGCTATTTTACATTATCCTCTCGACTGACGTCTGTCTGTCTGCGCTCCCTCGCAGGAGTATGTGCGTCTGGTGCCGGGCGGCGTCAGCATCCTGCAGGACAAGGTGTCCCGGCTGTTCCCCACTGACGACTCGCCGCCGCTTGAGACTGGCGAGGTGGTGAGTGCCGTAACGACACCGGCCCTAGTACTCCGGAGGGCGGCGGGGTGTTAGTTGACGCGGGACAGGGGATTATGATTGCCGGCTGAGGAAAGGGATCTACGCAGTGATTTTGAAGTGTAATCGTAACCTGACTTCCATGATTCAACATTGCCGGCCTTATCACTGATTTTCATATGCATTCATTCATTCACTCATTTGTTCATTAATTAATTAATTAATAAATTCATTCATTCATTCATTCATTCATTCATTCATTCATTCATTCATATTAATTTATTCATGTTTATTCCTTCATCTATATCCATTCATAGCTGCATCTCAGAAGTCGTGGAGCTGAATGAGTTAGACACTGCTAATCTCTCTCCAAACGGGCTTCGGATCTCGACCTCTCCCTATTGACAAATGCCGCCGGTTTGCGTTAGTGACCCTCCCCACGCTCGTCTCCCCAGGAACATCCGCTCCATGACGTCATCCAGGAGGCGCTGCAGCGCCACTTTGAGGGCCTCAGCTTCCGCGAGCGTAACGCCGGCTTCCAGATCGACCGTGACATGTCTGACCAGGGCTTCAACAACCAGATCGGCGTCAACATGGAGACCGGTGGGTGGGTGGGTGGAGTCGTTGGCCGGGTCGGATGGTGCTGGTTACGGCGAATGTGTACGGTAAATTATGGTTACAGTGAAATTATGACGGCTTATTATCGCCCGTTCTTGATTTATTAGTTGTCTATCTTCATGCATTATCTGCTCACTTAACGTTGCACTTGGCTAAGTGTTATTGCGGAATATTTATTGAACTACATGTCGTAGATGCGAACTCCATGTCTGCAGATCTCTCACGTCCTATCTGTTTTTTTTTTGTGTGTGCAGGTTTCGTGTTCGGCGGTAACGTGCACAACTGCGGCACCTGGATGGACAAGATGGGCTCCAGCGAGCACGCCGGCAACAAGGGCAAGCCGGCCACGCCGCGCGACGGTAGCGCCGTGGAGCTGGTCGGCCTGTCCCGAGCCACCGTCGGCTGGCTGGCCAAGCTGCACAAGGGCGGCAAGTACCCGTACGAGGGAGTCACCAAGACCGACGAACAGGGTAAGGACAGATGTTGAGGAGGAATTAGCTAAGTGGGGTAGGTGGGTATGATGGTCCTGATTGAACTGAGGGCATGCTTTTTGTTTGCGTCTGTTGTTTGTGTTGTATGCCATTCGGATGGTTCACCGCTAACCCATTGTCTCTTCTCTCGTCCCAGGCACGTACGTTGGCTGGAAATGGGAGGAATGGGCCGAGCGGATCGACAAAAACTTTGAGAAGCTGTTTTACATCCACCACGTGCCGCACCCGGAGTTTGAGCCGGTGCCGGAGCTGATCAACGTGCGCGGCATGTACAAGGACTCGCACTGCGCCTCGCAGTTCTGGGCCGACTACCAGCTGCGCTGCAACTTCCCCATCGCCATGGTGGCCGTGAGTCAGCGACGAACGGAGGCGGGAGGCGGGAATATCCTGCTCTGTCAGACTTTATTTGGACTGTCCACTGTTCGATGTAAGGTAGGGTAGATAATATTCCGGTTTTCTGATGTGTAGCGTGAGTCATTTTATTTTGTGGTATGACCGACCTATCTGGGCTTATTCAGCCATGAATTATGCCATGAGGTGTGTCCACACACCTCAAGCTTCTAGCTTGCGGTGTGTTGATGAGCAGCCTGACGTCCGGGTTGTCGTCGCTCACGAGCCAACCGCCTTTTAGTCTGCTACTGGTTAGTACGAAGAGTATCTGAGCACGCGTCCTTCCTCTCGTGCAGGCGCCGGAGATGTTTAACCCGCACCACGTGTGGACGGCGCTGGAGACGGCCGACCGACTGCTGGTCGGTCCGCTCGGCATGAGGACGCTGGCAGAGTGCGACTGGGCCTACGACGGCGTCTACAACGTCGACGACGATGGCACCGACCCCAAGAAGGCGCACGGCTTCAGCTACCACAACGGACCGGTGAGAGGGAGAGGAGGGAAGGAGGGGAGAGGGAGAGAGATGGAGGAAGGAGAGGAGACCGCCGTGATTGCTACTGTTTGTCGCGACTGTTTTCGACCTTGGAAATCATTTAAAAGGTTATGAGTCGCCCCATGGCTCTAGTTGAGCCCATTGCCAGCCAATTTGCAGTAACTACGAGGCATGTGTCGATGACAGCCGCGGCGGCCACAAGCCCGGGCCGTCCCCGCCACTGCTGACCGATGGCCGTCTGAACAATTTGTCCCCTCTGACCCTTCAGGAGTGGGTGTGGCCGATGGGCTTCTACCTGCGCGCGCGACTCCACTTTGCGCCCATCATCGGCGGCCCGGCGCTGCTGCAGGCCACCATCAGCAAGGTCAAACACATCATCTCCAAACACTATGTCCAGGTGGGTCTGCCCGGGGAGCCATGTGGTAGTGACGCTCTTATCATGGTGAGAGGTGGGGGAAGTTAGTGCGAAGCCGGTGGAAGCGCTGAGCGGATGTTGGGTCGGTCCGTGTTGATTATAGGGTGGCGAAGGATGTCGACTGACATTGGTGTCGGGGGTTGCGTACATGTTTGCATGTCAGCGATCGACGCCATGTATCGCTTACGCGGACGATTATACCTCTAACCGCGGCTACCTTGAGATGTGTGTTTGTCGGGCTGTATCTAATGTTCACTCTGCTGACTTGGTTCCTTCGTCCCGTGTGTCGCCAGCTGTCCGACTCTGTGTGGCGCAGTCTGCCGGAGCTCACCAACGCCAACGGAGAGTACTGCAGGTTCAGCTGCCAGGCGCAGGCCTGGAGCATGGGCTGCATCCTCGAGGTGCTGTACGACATCAAACAGCTGGAGGAGCAGTACAAGGGCAAGGTGCAGGTGCTGCCGCCGGCCACGGTGGCCGAGTGAGGACGCGCCCCACGTCCCGGCGCCGGCGGCCGGCCGCCGCCGTCCCCCTGCCGCCGCGTCCCGCACCTAGGCTTCACGCTCGGCGCCGCCGCCACGCTGGCGCTGGCCCTGCTCACCTTCTTCCTTCTGATAGCCTGACTGGCCGCGGACGGCGCCGCTCGCGCCGCCCCGGCGGGCGACGGTCAACCCGCCGCCCGCCGGCGTAGTCGCTTGCTGTCCGACTGTGCTCTGTCCGATCGACTCACCGGTCGGACTCTAGATCTGTATGCTGGTCGGGACTCGGCCCGAGGCTGCGGCTGCCCTGAGGGTCGGCTGTGGCCCGGGCTGTGTCTCGGCGACTGGACACGATGTGTCGCTGGTTTACTCTGCTGTTAGAGCGCCGTGTAGTGGATGATGATCTGATGTCAATCTCGCTTCTCTCGTCTGTCGTCTGGCTCCCCCTGTGACGCGATGTGGTCTGTGCCGGGACGTGGGGAAGATGTGTGTGGAGTGACACCACGACTGCGGAACACAGCGGTCCGGTGTCGGAGAGAGAGAGCCCAGCGGAGGGTGCCGAGTGAGTTTTGTAGCCGAGAACGGTGGTGGTGTCTGCTGTTGACGCGAAGTGTTGCACAGAATGACGTTTGCACCGGAACGGGGGAACGACCGATCGCCGCGTCCGATACAAGTATTCTTTCGACTTCTCCCCTCCCATTTTATCTCAGGTGCCGATACTCCGTCAATCTGCCGAACTCTAGTCCGTATTGCTATCTAGGGTAGTGCAATAATTGTTGCCAGTGAGACGCTTGTTATGGTTTAACCCCCACAGAACTCAGATCGTGCGGTGCACAGAGCACTTGTTGACTGCCTATGAATGTTTTATATAGATCGGCTTTTGTGCAGCCTTTTATAGCAACGACCGATGGACTGTTCATTTACGACGAATATAAATTGTTGACGTGATGTCGCTGTCATGAGGTGTCTTGGAGCACGTCTTTTGGCTTACTTTTTGTTTCGTTGGAGTCTGGGCCTTTCGGTCTGAATCGGGGTCGTAGGATGATATGATGGGGATGGGAATGATCTAGTGCGCCGCGGTTGCCTGTCCCGTGGGAGCTGTGAGCCTATGGGAGGGGAATGCTATTGAGCCGCTATCAGCTGTTGCTGGGGCGAAGGGCCGCCCGCCAGCCGGAGGCTGCAGCATAGGTCGGTGATCAAGAATTAGGCTGGTAAAGAAGTTTGACTCGACAGATTCAGAAGTTTCAGAAGTCGTTTTGTCAGCTGCCGGATACCGTAAAACATTGCGAGGCCCCGGTTAGCTTTGTCGGCGCTCCTATAAACTACATAAAGGACATTGCCGTTTATCAATAAAAAGGCATGCTGCATTCACCCGTTCAGTTCAGCTGCACCCGCTTGCTCCCGTGCAGCTGTAGCGAGGTGTGCCCCTGCTCCGCCAGGTGGCCAGCAGAGCGGACAGACTGGCGTGGAGCTTGTGACGTGCTCCGCTTACGCTACGTGTGCGAGGAAAGAGTGATGTTGATCAGCTGACTTGCTGAACTACGCTTGTGGCGCAGCAGTGACAAACAAAGAAATTCGTAAATGTGAAGGACGCATTCAGCTTACGAGAGCCGAGCCGTTGTGAAGTGGGTGCATTTTTCATAAATTTACGAATAACATACTTAAATTACCGTTTGCTTGAAATAATTATGTGGCCGTTAATTCAGCTGCCAAAATAAGACACATGCAAAGTAATCGTACACTTTCAATTATCGCTTATATCATGATGCCTTGGTTTGATTATTTTGAATTTTAAATCTGAATTCCCATATTCTTGAAATTAGTTTGGGTAATGTTTTCTATCATATAAATGGTACTACAGGTTATATTAGCAGGTAGTAAGTAACTGTCTGATGCCTTAGTTCTCTATCTACAGTGAGGCACTTCAACTTATGTTCTTCTAATTTGATCTTGTAAAGTTAAAGGGACACTCCCACCTTAACATTAGTTTTGAGTTGAGATAGCCAAATTGGTGGCCATGGCCTGCAAATACTGGTTTGGGCACTCACAACATCGACAAATGCTTTAATTCGGAGATATGGAATTTCAAACTTGCAGTTTTCGGATTCTAAGGGGCTAGTGCATTGGTATGCCCCCTTAGAATTTGTGACGTCAGCGGAGATCTAACGATTTTTAAATCTTTTACTCAAATGTTTGGTAGCACGCGGTGGTATATGCTGCTTTGCGCGCAACAAATGCCGCACTTTCAAATAAAGTCGCTAGGAACAGCGGAGATCCCAAAAAGTAAACAAAAGTAAAAGTCTAATATCTTGAAAACCGGTGAATATTTTTCGATGAAATTTGGTAGATATTCGTTTTCGCTCTTTCTGAACCGAGCGACATCACTTTCGTGCCAATTCATTAACTTTTTTGAAGGTGGGAGGGTCCCTTTAAACCTTACTTCAATGCTTCAATTTTGTTTTAACGATCCTTAATCATTTGACAAATATTCTTGGCCATAACAATAAATTCAAGGTTCACTCAAAAGTGAAATAGGGGCTTTACTGCCATCTCCATGCGATCATTAAACAATGGAAAATGAAGTAGCCTGCAGACCACATAATTTAATCTCTCATGCATACTGTTATGATGATGTTTTAAGTGATTAAAATTGCAGTACTTATGAGTTATTAGTTGCTGCTTATTAGTTGTGCATGGTCCATGATTTGATAAACCATGATTTACCTTCCGCAGATTAAATTATTAGTTAAATAGAGAGCTAAAAGCCATGGGTGGCAATAAGCAAGCAAACAAGAAGAAGCAAGAGCAACAGAAGAAGCAAGCTGAGCCTGAGTCTGTGAACCACAAACCAAAGTCATCCCCAAAACAGAAGAATAAGCAATCTAACAAATCACAAAATGGTAAGATACTGATGCTATTTTCAGATTGTCTTGCTGATGCACTCCAAGCATTTTTCTTTAAACCCATGTTTCAAGGATAAGTGTAATAGGAAGGTGCACTCTAACTCTGTATGTCCAAATGTATGTGTAATGTTATAACATATACCACACACTCATCCAAACTCCTTAATTGTTAGGTTCAATGAATGGACTGAGCTGAGTGACTTGATTGATCCACTGAGACTGACCTCCCCATTTCAATTTGCTGCTTTTTGTCTATTACTAATAGAGTCAGCATTTCATTCTTTGCTTTCTTATTTCTTTCAATCTTTCTGGACCATGTGACAGCATGACTGCCAGACTACACACCCAGCTCTCTTGTTTGTTGGTGGCATGTATCAGCTGACTGGTCACCCTCTCCATTGCAGAGTGCCGCGGCTGGTCATGTCTCGGGAAGCTGAACCTGTTGCTGCTGCTGGCGGCCGCCGTGCTGGCCGGCCGCCTGCTGTTCCTGAATGCAGACGGTGACCTGTCTGAGCCGGGCCTGGAGCGGGCGCGCGCCCGGCTGGCTTCCAGCTGGGCCACCGTGGCCGCCCTGTCCCGCGAGCACGGCGGCGCCGCTCTCCAGTGGGCCTCCGAGCGCGCCGACACCGTCGACCGCTACCTGATGGACACCCAGCGGCCCTACTGGGTGCCCGTCAAGGAGGGCGCCGGTCGAGCCTGGAACGTGACGCGACACTACGGCTCCATCGCCGGAGAGCGCGCGCTGGCTGTTACTTCGGTGGCCATCAGGAAGACGTACGAGGCGGCGTCGGCCGGCTGGGCGGTGGCCAAGCCGCACTGTGACACCGCGCTGGCCGCTGTGAAGCCGTACTGGGACTCTGCTGTGGTGGCGATACGGCCACACTGGGACACGGCGGCCGCGGCGGCGGCGCGCGGCTGGAACGCCACGGCGACGGCGGCCGGCCCGCTCTGGGAAGCGGCCGCCGCCCAGGGCACGGCCGTCAAGGCGGGGGTGCTGTCGGCGGCGGCGCGGCTCCGCCAGGACGGCGGTCCCGTGGTGGCCGAGTGGGCGGCCGCCGCGCAGCGCGCCGCCGGAGACGCCTGGGAGGTGGTGCAGCGCGAGGGCCCCAAGTACGCCTCGGCGGCCGGGAAGTGGCTGGCGCAGAGCTGGGACTATGTGCGCACAGAGGGACCCGTGTACGCCACAGCGGCGGTAGAGAAGGTGAAAAAGGCGGTGGCCGGTCTCACTGGCAGCGCCTGAGCCGGTGTACAAATACGACGCTCGTGTCCGACGGCGTCTCTTGCCAGATCTGTGCGGCTGCGGCTCCGATCCCGGGGGCCCGGGGCAGTCGGTCAGCCCCGGCTGCTGACACAGAGTGTCACTAGTCTTGTCGAAATTCGCCGTGCCGCCGGACCTCCGCCGCGCCTCCGAGCGAGGCGAGAGCGGAGCTCCGACCGTCCCGACCGTCTGTTGGCTCTGGTGACCGTGTGTTCAACCCGTTTGGCATCTAGAACTTCCCGTGTGTCCCATATAGAGACCTTATCACAAAGTGATTATCGGTGTCAGCGCATCGACTGATCGCATCTAGACAACCTCCCATCCCGCCGCGTGGTATATTGTGATATTATTCCAGCGATCGTGTGTATTCGCGTTTCGTGATTGGGCAACGCTTTTAGTATTTATTCCTTTTTGGTTTACACAATAGGCTCGAAACAATACAAGATCATGAGGCTAAATAAAGAGTTCGTTATGAAGTCGCCAGCGCGGTCACGGCAGGTTTTTACCACACTTGTATAGCGGTTAACTGCATCGGCTAGATCGGTCATTTGACCAGCAGTACCTATCAAAAAACTAGTTATTGGTTGGATCTTTAGGAGACGTCGAGGTGTAGTCTGAAATATATGTCACGTCTTGCCCCGGCTACTAAACAACGGCACTCCTCAGGGGGTCAAAATTAACCACCGAAATTACTCCCCCCATCCATCTCTTGCATCAAATTCCGGAGCGACTTGAACCCCAATTCTCCCCAGAGTCTGCGCTCTGCAGTGCCATAAAACCCGTGCACACTGGATGTCCTGCCATCGTAGCCTTATTTGGTCCCCGTCGCCGCGCTGCAGCGCGAGGCCGATTCACCCCACGGCACGCCGTGCCGTGCTACGACCCACGCCACTGATAACCAGTGATTGACCCCCGTCCCCCGCTCCCACACCAGCCATTCGCCTCACTGGGCCTCCCGGGCGACATTCGTGAGCTGCAGTCCCGCTCGGCGCCACGCCCCAGTCGAACCAGTTCTGACCGGACCGTGGGTATCGTGTAGGGGTGGCGGGGGAAGGGTGGGGGTTCGCGGACGCCGGTGAAAATAGGGCGCCGGAGGGCATATAAGTAACGTGACATTTGGAGCTTCTCCCCCTCTGTGGGCCTTCTACTTGCTAAACATCACGTGTGAATTTCCCGAAGCTTGATCAAATCGTCCCAGGCGCCCTGTTTTCACCGTCGTCCGGGTTCGCGACGGCCGTGGGACAGTGCAGCTGAGTAGTCGACGAAACGCCGGTGATCCAAATTCCGGATTATGTCCTCGTAGTGTCGCATGTAAGGATCATCCGCTCTTCAATAGATAGGCATGCAATATGTTTTGTGCCGTTCCCAGCGTGGCGACTCTAAAATACAATGCAGGGCTTGACAATCGACGCATTACGCAATGCTCTGTAAACTTGCTAGAATGTTATGGTTTGTTGGATTGACGAAGCCGAAGTCCGCACTAAGGACGGCTGGTTGCGTAAAAACAGCCGCCTGCAATCACTTTCGTAAATCATAGTCCATCAGCTCCATCTCTGCCAAAGGTCTAATGCAGAGCATCAGAGCGACTCAAACCCCGGCGCTTGACACTATAAGTTAGAACGATACGAAGCCAGCTACAAAACAAGCAGTTGTTTGCAACCCAGCAACCCAAGCCTTCAGTGACACACTGGAATCATCGCAAATCTTTATTTCGTGGAAAACGGCATCTGAAGAAGCCACCAAAATGCGCCAACGTCTCATCTCGCCACATCCTATCACGCTGACCCGCCGGCGCTTCCACTGTGTTAAAATGGTCGACGTCATCAAACGTCTGACATAACCAGATACACCTGAAGCCATCAGACACGTCTCCGTCTGGCAATCAATGACACAGTGCGTCACTGACACTGACACGACACCGCGGTGTCACCGACGCCCGCTCCACTGTCAGTTCTGACTGTGGCGGCGGCGGTCGGGACTGAGCCAGTCCCCTCATCCAGTGGTACAGTGGAGCCGCGTCACTCGCTGAATGCGCCGCACCATCGCCTCGGAGAAACTGTAGTGGCCGCGGCCCACCAGAGGGTGCTGTCGAAACACGGGACGAGGGAGGTCAGTGGAGAATCAAAGAAATCTGAGCCCACAACTGCACCATGGCTGAGAGATCGTGAGCGAAAACCGAATGCTTTTTTCTCAGGCTGGTCGAGAAGGGATGGCGACAACATATATAAAAACTAAAGCCCAACTTTGGTCACAAAACAACGTTCAGAGGACGGAAACTGAAGCCGACATCTTCTTGGCTACGCCGGCTATGCGTTTTTCTTTCCTTTCTTCAGGAAGGGGAAGGGACAGTTAGACCCTTCCTCACCTTGAGCGCGTCCTGGACCTGGCTGAGCAGGGCGTCGGTGACGCTGAGCGGCAGGTCTCTCTTCAGCTGGGTGAGCAGCTGGGGCGAGAGTAGCGCACCGGCAGTGTCCCCGTCGCCGCCAACCATCGAGTCTGCGGGTCAGAGGGGCGGGGTTAGGTGGCTCGGCTGGAGACACGGGTTAGTCTGTACTCTGCAGTCATAGTACACTCAGCAGTGAGTCAATGGAATCATCAGAGAACGAATGACCCAGGAATCAGTCAGCTACGAGCTCATCGCTTCATCCTAGACCAGCAACTACATAAACATGACTCGTAGCTCAAACACCCTCCCAGTACACACCACGTCCGGCCACAGCCCCTTCAGCGTGCCCCGGCCTGTCCCATTGGACCCGGAGAAGTCCACATTCCACCGTCAGGCCCTATTCGAACCCACCGAAACCATCCAGCTCCGGTCTGATCGTCCGTCACTTACCATCATACGGCCATCCGGCGGGCGAGGCCTGGTTGGCGGGCGCTGAGCGCACCAGGTACAGGTCCAGGTGGGTCCACAGCAGGTGGAGGGCCAGCTCCAGGACGTGCCGGCTCAGCTCCACCTGGAACGGGGGGGGGGGCGGGTAGGTCATGCCTGAGAGAAGATAAGCTATTACAGGAGTCTGTGAAGGGGTATAGCGCCCCAAATGAGCATGTACTGATTTTCACTCAAGTACATCTCCATTTTCTGGAAATTAGGTGCGAAAGATGAAAAGCGTGATGCTATCTTATGACGATAAGACGATTATCTTGATGGAGTCATCCTAGAAGCGAACATCAAAAGATCCGCTCAATATAACTCAGACTCGAAGGTCATCAGTCTTCCTTCGCTTCTCTCTTCCTCTCGCGCCCGCCGCCATACCTGTCTCTGTACCAGCGTGCGCAGCTCGTCGAGCCGCTGGTGTGCGCGCTGGCGGCGCTCGCCGAGCGGCAGCTGGTCGTCGCCGGCCAGCTCGGCCAGCAGCTGTCCGTCCAGCTGCCCGGCCGCGTCCAGCTGGCGCTGCAGCAGCTCCAGCTGGTGGCAGCCGTCGGTCAGCAGCTCCGAGTGGCAGCGCAGCAGGTGCAGCAGGCAGCCGAGCGACGGCGCCGCGTCCGCCGACTCGGGCGGCTTGTCCGTCTGGAGGGAGGCCGAGAAGAGCGGGCGGACCGAGCGGCGGGCCGAGCCGGCCGGCGCCGCCAGGCCCTGGCTGTACAGCAACAGGTGGGAGAGCACCTGTAGGAGGGGGAGAGGGCGTTAGACAGTGACAGTAGTGAGCAGTGGCCGCCAGACCCTGGCTGTACAGCAGCAGGTGGGAGAGCACCTGTAGAGGCGGGTGAAAGTTAGTGCTAGACACACGGAAACTGCACCTGCAGAGGAATGTTGGTGAGAGCAGACGGTTATAAACAAACAACTCCACACCACAGACAGCCGCAAGACCTCGATCAACGCTGCCAAGAGAGCATAGGCACATATACTGGATAATCTAGTCACGCAGGCATCACCGCCCCCGCACAAAGTTAGCCCTGACCTGCAGCATGGCGACGGTGGCCTGGTGCCGCGGGCTGGCCGCCAGCTGCCGCTCCGGCAGCTGCTGTAGCTGCCGGCGCCGCTCGCGGCTCAGCACGAAGCGCGGCAGCTGGGCGAGCGTCAGCTGCTGCAGCCGGGACAGCTGTCCGCGCCGCTCGGGCAGCTGCGAGTCGGCCACATCTGCCGACAGGTCCTCGTGGCTGGTCTGCGAGAGCACGCCGGTCAGCAGCACCAACTCCTCCAGACTGTCGGCGCTCAGCTCAGCCGGCTGGTGACGTAACACCGACGTCACCATGTCCAGGTGCGACAGCAGGAAGTGGTTCACCTGTGGGAGCCAGACGGAACGTAAGCACAGAAAGAGACGCTGGTGCTCTCAGCGTCCAGCTCAAAATGTGGCGACCATCGTTCGTCGTATCATAATACAGCAATGGACTTGGGTCAGAATATTCCCCCAGCTCGCCTTCTCCAAGCTCGCCTTCTCTCCTTGCCCAGCCCGCCAACCTCCCTCATTCCCTGCCCCCCCCCCTCTCCCCACGTCCTACCTGTGCGACGGCCGACTGGTTCTCCCTGCCGAGGGCGGCCAGCACGCAGAGACAGAGCCGCAGCGCCGGCCGCGCCACCAGCCGGTACCGCTCGACCACGCCCGCGGGAGCCGAGCGGTGGGGCCAGCAGTCGAGCGCCGTCAGGTCCGAGAGACGCACCATCAGACGGGTCTGGAGCAGTGTGCGGGCACCGTCTGGCACCAGAGCCACCCGGCACAGCAGGCTCTGCGGGACGGAGGGACAGTTAGACCCAGTGCAGCAGACTAAATAATGTGGGGAACAAAGAACCATGCAACTCTGAGAGCCAGTGAACCAACAGAGGCGACACAGCGGAGTAATCTGAGAGACATGGGGCGTCAACTAGGAATCCACATAAACAGAGAACACAAGACGAAACTCGCATCTCCTGACTAAGCTAGCAGCATGACCATATCGTGTCCCGTTCCGACCGTGACCGGGTGTGCCGCGCCGACTGACCATTTTCGACTCGTAGAGGTAGAGCGGCCGGAGGTCCTGCGGCTGCGGCACGAGCAGGCCGCGCAGGGGCGCGTCGTCGGCCTGCAGCGACTCGGCCAGTGCGTCCAGGTAGCCGTGGCCCGAGAGGTGCTCCAGCCACAGCGAGTCCATCCGCAGCAGCGCGTCCAGACTGCACATGGCCAGCATCTGGTGGCAAAGGGAGGGAGGTAGTTAGTGAAGAAGTCAGGTACACAAGGAACGTAACTTTGGATATCCCCAAGGTTCGTGGCGAAATAACGCATCCACAATCCTTCAGTTAAAGGTCTCTTGTCAATCTCCTCACATCGCAGTGTTTCAGTCCAGGGATTGAGTTCACCTCCCAATTTCTGAATTAGACATCTCCCCACAAATCGGTATTTCCCACTGGCAACCTCACATCAGTCTTCTCATCTTGCCGGCGACCGCGACCGTCCGGTCTACTGCGCCCCTCAGTCCTCACCCAATACCCACACTATCCTGCTCCTTCCTCAGTCCACCCCTGCCCACTCTCCCGCGCCGCCCTCCCTCCCGTTACTAACCCTGCAGACGTCGTGTCCTCCGCAGGCGTCCCTGCACACGGTCTCCACCAGAGCCCTGCCGTACTCTCTACACGCCTCAGTGAGACCGGGCCCGGCCGCTCCGGCCGCCGACAGTAGGTGCAGCAGCGCGCCGTACAGGTTCACACGGGTCCGCTGGCGCGCCCGGCGGCCAGGGTCTGCCAGACGGGGAGGGGAAGGAAGCGGTTATACTTCAAACGTGAGCAATATGAAGGTGTCACACTGGGCGCTGAATAAAACACAAGGCTGGGGTACGAAGAGCACGACGGTTGCTCAGTCATCGACATTTTCCCGTCATTATCACCCGACATACCAGCGGCCGCACAATAACACCAACATCAGAATATTTTTAATCGATCGCGTATAATCAAAAAACATGCTTTACTTCGGGAAACACTCCAAATATTTATGGCTTAGCTTTCATTGTATGTGTGACCACCATGAGGTCCCGACCGAACAGGTTTGATCCGACCACTCACTAGTCTGGCCCGCCCGTCCACTAACCCTTCCTCTCACCCAACTGACCTGGCCGCAGCAGACTATCGACGATGCCTCTGAGCGTGACCAGTCTGCCGGCCGGCTGGTGCGACTGTCCGCCGCTGCCGCCGGCGGAGGAGCTCACCGACCTCAGCGAGGTCATGAGCAGGAGCAGGGTGCCCGCCAGGGGACTGGTCAGCTGCGGCACCGACTCCGTGTCCAGCGTCTGCGAGAGAGTAAACTCCGAGTCAGTAGTGCCACACTACGACGGTCAAACAGCTACAACAATGAAACCCAACATTAATTGACGATGTGCAGTATTAACGCAAAATAAAATTAACTGATTCGTTCCTGGTGATCTCTCAGTTGTTACGCACGGAGCAATACACATCAACCGCGGTTCCTCACTAGCATTCCCAAGTCAGCTATGTGACGGTGTCACCCTTTCCTTCTACTGTCCTATCATCATGCTGTTTCTACGTCTCTCCCTGTACATCATCCCGTCAATTCTCCAAGTCCATCCTCCCTATCCCACAGCTGGTCACCTTGTTGAGGATGTGTCTGGAGACGTCCATGATGACCTGGTCGGGCTGGTCGGACAGCAGGTTGGCCGGCACCGCCGTCAGCAGCACCTCCAGCACCTGACGCCACGACTCGACGCAGTCGGCGGAGGCCTGCAGCCACCGAGACTGCTCGTTCCGGCGCACGCAGTACTCCAGCACGGACTGATGGAAGGGGGAGGCGGTTAGAAACGGGGGAGGGCAGGGCATCAGGAAGCCGGTTATAGTTATCGCTATAACAGCGCATTATGAGTAGCGCGAAGTTATCTCGGCTTATCCATCCTAGAAGCCCCGTCTCACTAGCTTGAAAGCGCTATTACTCCACTGACTTCCATTTTTCAAAGCAATGTTCAATGTTGATTGTTGACACCCCAACACAAAACTTTTTTCAACGCCGAGATCGGCATAGGATGATGGACACTCAAGCTCCCTTGGTTTCAAGACCGATGTATGTACAGCAGTTGCCGCGGTGATCCCTAACCACGGACTAACCTTGATCTCCTGTACGATGTAGTGTCTCTGACTGAGCGCCGCCGTGCCCTGGAGGGCTGCCAGCTCGGCGTTTAGCACCGCGTTCAGACGCTTAATGTCCACCTGGCGCGCCGGACCGGGCTCCTCGCACGATTTGATCACCTGCGAGAGTAGGAGGTGTTCTCAGCTCACTTTGAGAACAGAGCTCACGGCACAGTCACGGTTCAACGCTATGAGAGCGTAGGGAGCGAAGGAGGCGAACACCTTGGTCGTAATAACACGGTATCAGATGTTAATCATGAAAGAGCCGGGTAAACGTCTGTCCCACCGCAGGTGCACCAATGGATTGGACCGCTGCCTCGAGGTGGGAGGGGCTCAGCTACTACTTCACACAATACCCCATGGTGACCTCGTCCTCAGGACGGGCCCCGGTCTTACCTGTTCCACCTGGGCCGGGTTGAAGTACTCCCAATCGGGCGGCTGGACCGGCTCGTGACTGAAGCTGACCTGATCCAGAAGCGCCAGCATCTTACGGCGCTGCGTCGACGAGGCTGCCGACACGGGTGATAAGGTCAGTAACAGACTAGGTCGCCAGGGAGAACGTTTGTTCATCGTCTTCAGAACAGCGGAATTGTCAGCACGCCAATTATCTAAAACTGAATGGCACACGTACAGGAGAATTGATTCGGCATTTTGAAGACCACAAAGCTAGTCTGGCGGGTTGTGGCGATAGCTCTCACCCTGTCTGGCGGCGGCCCTGGTCAGGCTCAGTGTCAGTGCGATGTCGACTGTTTGATAAACTCACCCTGTCTGGCAGCGGCCCCGGTCAGCGTCTGACTCAGTGTCAGTGATATGTCCAGTCCAGTCAGGTCCATCTGCGGCCCCGCCGCGGGCGTGGAGCTGAGCAGGAGGCCAGTGAGGCGGGCCAGCGGAGAGCGCTGCTGACCGGCCGCCAGAACCTGCGGGGAACACAGACGGTCCGTCAACGTCGAACAGCCAATCCATAAACCAATGCTATGTGTTTTCGAAGGCAGGACAAATATTGAGCAACACCTAGCCGGTAGCCTGGAATTATAGATCCATATCTTAAATTCATCGTCGGTAAAAAAAAAAATCAAATCACAGACAAACGTTATGCCGGCCAGTGACTATCCCAAAACACGTCAGCTTCCCAGCTTCTTCCAATATGTCCCATCCTGAGACCTCTTTGTAAAGCTGTAATCCTCCTCTCCCACCTTGAGTTCGAGCGCCAGCAGTCGGAGCAGCCAGGTGAGGTGTCGTAGCCGAGGCAGCTCCGCGCTGGCCGCCGTCGGCAGCGGCCGCAGCTGGCCGTATATGAAGTCGTAGGTGGAGCGCAGGTAGCGCAGCGTCTGCTCCGAGGTGCTCGGCGCCGCGCACAGCAGGTAGATCACCTGGGGTCAAGGAGGGGGACAGAGTGAGAGGGGCACGGATCACAGGGCCCAATCAACAGAAACAGGACAGACTGATCGGAAATTCGAACGAGAGTGGAAAGTACGTATGCAGCAATGGACGATAAATTCATCACGATCCAGCGTTCTCATTCAAAACGTATCCCACCTATCAACTCCCCGTCCCCTCCCAATTACTCCGTACCTCATACGCCTTATCGGCCACGGCCGGACAGCGCTCCCCGATGCTGGGCGGCACGGTGGCGGTGAGCCCGGCGGTCAGCTGCGCCAGCACCGCGTGCAGACAGGTACGGGCCGTGCCGAGCACGCCCGGCGCCTGCAGGCCCACGCCGCCGGCCAGGCCCAGCAGGAGGTGGGCCACCGTCGGGCCGGCCGGCAGCCGCAGACAGGCCGTCAGCAGGTCCAGCACGTGACAGCGCGCCACGTGAGCGGCGCACTCGGGCTCCTCCGGCTGCCGGGGAACAGGGGAAGGTCAGTGCGGGCCGCGGGGACGTCTGTGCGCTCACTCTAGTCTAGACAGAGTTAATTTTAGTCACGTCTGTCGCATACATATCTTTTACCACTTGCAAATAAAAAATAGCGGCATTCGGCCTGGACTTGAATAGATACATGGGTGAATGCTAGTTGAACTCCAAAACACTCACGAACTCAAGGTTCACTAATCTCAGCTCAGCACAATCACGAAGGTTCATGCGCAAATCCTATTGACGACATACCTCGCTCTTTGGTCGAAGGTCGAAAGACTACGAAAAAGACCCCCTTCCCGCGGATGCTTCCCCTCAAAACCGGAGCCAAGACCTATCACGGACACTCACCGCATCAGCATCAAGGCACTCGACGAACGCGTAGGTGACCTCTGCCTGTGTGTCGGGGTCGCCGGAGAACAGGGCGACCAGCTGCTCCTGAGCGGTGGCTCGGCGGCAGACCTGGGATAGCACGCCGGCCGCGCTGGCCGCCTGCTCGGGCAGCCACGCAGAGAAACCCAGGTACCTGACGGCGGGGAGACGGGGCGGTCAGGGGGATGTTATGACGCTCTGATGGCTGTTGGCCCTGTGAAGCTGTGACGGTGTCAATTGGTGTCACGTGACACTCAAGTTATTAGACAACTATACATCAAAAGTGGTTAGAGTTTACGTTTAGTAAAAAGCGTCATGGCTACAAATAACTGAACCGTTCATGGCACAGAGTCTATTCTAGGTTTACTGTGTCCCATAACACGCTACCGCAGCAGCGCGTACCTGGCGAACATGACCATGAGGTCGCTGGCGCCGGTGCGCGGGTTGGCCGCCAGCAGCTGCAGCTCCAGACCGGGCAGCAGCGGCGCCTCCGGCTGCTGCGGCAGCTGCGGCTGGCGCAGCGCCGTCAGCACGGCCGGCTGCTGGCGCAGCACCGCCTCCAGCAGGCGCAGCGCCAGCAGAGAGCTGCGCTCCAGACCGGAGCGGCCCGGTGAGTCGCGGTACTCGCCTAGACGCCGGCACGCCTCGTCCAGAACAAACAACACCTGATAGGACGGGAGGGGAGAGGTTAGACCGGGGGTTGGAGCATTCTGAATACACAAACTCTGAGGGAAGCAGGGGTTGCCGGAAAAGCTTAACATTCAAAGAAATTCCTGCCCAGCAGTCGTGCCAAAGCAATTAAAGCCTTACGAACATAACAAGCACACAAAATTTCAACACCTCATCACGGTTTGAGTATTTACTAGCTATCCCGACATGGCCCTCTCACTGACCTGTTTGAGCAGTTTGGACCGCTGCATCAGTTGCAGCACCACGCTGGCCCCGGGCGCCGTCTGACCCGAGGTCAGCTCTCCGGTGATGGTGAGTCCCAGCTCACTAGCCGTCGGGTCGTACGCGTCCACCAGCTTCAGGAGGATCTCCAGACAGTCGCCGGCCACCACGTACTGAGAACGGAGGGTCGGGTGGTTAGGTGATAAACTTTGGTTTGTTTATCAGCGGGGGGGGGGGGGGGGTTGAGTTTAGGGAAAGTCGAAAGCGAGGTCACTGGGCGTCCATCATGGTGAGCTGTGGCGGAGGGCAGACACCAAAGCTGATGTAGCTCAATCCGGTCGACAGCCAGCCGACCCGGTTACGCAAACCATCTCACCCAACCATCAACGCACCACCTCTCACTGTTTCACTTACGGCAGCAAAGATTCCAAAGTTCCTCCTCCTCACCTTTTCAGTCGGGTCTTTGTAGGCGCGACTGTCGAAGTTGAGCAGCACGTCGTGTATGACGAAGGCCACGTACGGGTGGATACCGGGCGCGCGCAGTCCGGCGCCGAGGCTGGCCGGCACGCCGGCCTCCACCAGGACGGAGAGGAGGCCGAGGAAGGCGCGGGTCTGCGGGAACTGCTCGGCGCGCGCCTCCACCTCCTCCAGCTCCATCTGACGGGACAGGGGAGTAGGCGGTAAGAAATGAGGATAGCATGATACAGCACAGGGAGGGGCCGAACAGACAAGAGGGGCGGAGGGGGCACAGTAAGACATTCTGCCGACATAACTAGGTCACCGAATCACCAGCTGACCACGGCATCAGTAAGGATATGTCAATCAGACCAGTAGTCAGGGCTACAACAGGATCGGCGTCTGGTTCAATCGCCGCGGCGCAGTGTCCGGAGTGGAACGAGATGACCGTCCTGGGGTGACGGCCACTCAGAGAACCCCGCGGCGTGCTGTAGCAGCCATACCGGCCACCACCGGCCGGATAGGCTCGGCACCGGCGGCAGTGGCCTGCTGCAGAGTCGCGACGATGAGACTTCTAGCAATATGAGATGTCCCACTGAATGAGATACACATCAGTCTGATACAACGTGCGATCAGTGAACACCGACGTGTTTGCCGACAGACAACCCTCTAGCTTTTAGGAAATGAGATTGTTTGCGACTCTTGTGTAAGCTTTTATGGATATCGAACACCCGCACTTCCCCACTGTTACACCTTTTCTCTACAGCTCACCCTCCATCTCCACTACATTTCTCACCTTGATACCACGCGCCTGCTGACCGGGCATGACCTGGGTGGTCTGCAGAATCTGCGCCTGTTCCAGGCCCTGCCACAGTGCCTGGGCCACCTCCGGGGCGCGGGCCAGCGCCGCCAGGGTGCGCAGCAGCTGCGCCTTGAGGGCGCCGGGCGCCGCGCACGTCTGCAGCCGCAGCATGACGACCAGCGGCGGCCAGCTGGGGGTCTCGCACATCACCAGCCGGGACGAGGCGTCGTTCTCTGGAGGGTGAGAGGAGGTGAGTGAGGGTGCGGGGGGAGGGGGTACAAGTGTGAAGTGTCGATCCCCTGGGTAGGTGACAGGGAGAGCTGAAAATTGGGGGGAAAACTGGCGGACGCCTTTTTCAGATAATTGAGAAAAGGTTGCCCGTTTTGACTCCGAAAAATATACCAACGATGATAACACGAACGCCATTGGGGAAACACGCTGAGTTAGTGAGCGAATCGAGAGATAGACAATTCCAATTGCAGTTTCAGAGTGCTCGAACCGCACCAGTTGATAAGGTGCCTAAAAATAAACGAGGTACGATTCAACACTCGCCATTCCCGCCCGACCTCATACCTGCAATGACGCGGATGAGCCGCAGCCCTGCCAGCATGCTCTTCAGCTCCTGCGCGGTGATTCCCTTGGAGGCGGCCACCGGCATACCCGAGTAGGCGTCGGCCCGCGACACGGACGGAGTCTGAAAGACAGGAGGGCACCGTCACCGAACGATTCGGATACTGGGAAGCGGAGGGCGGCGTGAACTGCGGAGGAGTCGACGCCGTTAAAGTGCTGTTGTTGAGAGGAAAGTGGCATTTCAACTAAGAATATAACATCCAGAACACACCAATGGGAAATCTCGCAAAATTCACAAATAAAAATAACGTAGTTTCAGGTAAAACAAAGTCCACTGCCAAAGAGAAATGATTTCCCGTTTAGCCAATTTGACCCTAAACAGAATTACAAACCACTGCGTGATTTAGGCTGTTATCAGACCAGTTTGGGACTGTGCAATGTGCATATCTGACACCCATCCTACCCCACATTTAGTACCCACCCTCCTCCCCATACCCCACGGCTCCCACCTCGTGCATGAGCCGGCTGTAGTACTGGTGCAGCGAGCTGAATATCTGAGTGATGCTGAGCGGTGAGCCGGAGCCGGTGGCACTCAGCAGACTGTAACAGTGCGGCGCCGTGGCGGGGCTGGACGCCAGGGCCGCCAGGAGGTCTGCGTACGGCACGTACAGCGGCGGAGGCAACAGGTCGCCGGCCACGCGCACAAACTTGTGCAGGTACACCTGGAAGCGGAGAGAGGGAGGGCGGCGGGTTAGGCAGAGCGATATCGCCAGCTTTATTACGAAGTGAAGCCGGGATCGTGAATGGTGGAAAGTGTCTCAATGGCCAGCATGGAACAACAGTTATTACGACTATAACACAATGCACAGCGTAAAAAATGGACACTCCTAGTCCAAATTTATCTAAACAGCTTATCCTTGCATATAATCGACAGCCCAAGATGCCACCATTTGCTTACCTAGCCTAGCGCCAGTGCCCTACCCTCTACATCAGCCCTAAATATTCCGTACCTGTCTCTGCGTGGCGCCCTCTGAGGCCCAGTAGTCCTGAGACAGGCCCAGCGCCAGCGGGTCCTTCTCATAGAGCGCCGTCAGCAGCCGCAGCAGGTGCTCAAAGTCCTGCGGCAGGTCCGCCGGCGGCTGCAGACCCTCCTGTGATGTCAGCCACCGAACGTCGTCAGGGAACAGACTAGAGTGGTAACTAACCGAGGACAAGCATCGAACAAAGAACCTCAACAAACATCACAGACACAGTAAAAATAACATCGCGACCGTAAAAAGGTCGTAAACAAAACGAAGATGACTGAGAGATAACGAAGATGATTTACGATTCACAAATTCATCGCATTCATTCGTAGGACGAATAAGAAAAGCAACTGACAGTATTAGTGGTTTAGCGAGGCTGGCGAAAAACATGCCGCTTGCTGGCAGACCTTTTGGTTCATCTGGATGGTGCGGGCCGCCTCGTCAGCTCGGTTCCTCAGCTCCTTGACCTTGAGCGGCATGGCCACCAGCATCTCCGACATCAGATCGTGAACGTGCCGCACGAAAAACTCCTGAGAACGAGCGAGCACATAAGAGCAGCTTAGGTGAAATAAAGACTGGTGAACAACGTTTAACATACTCGAATTTTCGACCAACGGAAAACTGTTTTACCATATCAGATGCGTTTCAATACTAAATGATTAAATGCTCGTCTAAACATGATTATGCAAACGAATAGCAAGGAACAGCTGAATCAACGGACCACTTTTTATGAAGCCTTCATCCTCACCTCCGAATGGAACATCTTGTTGGCGATGATTTTCTCCCGAATATGCAAAAACACCTTATTCCTGATCGACAGCTCTGTCGTCTTTTCGTC
Organism: Amphibalanus amphitrite; assembly: GCF_019059575.1. Taxonomy (NCBI): domain Eukaryota; kingdom Metazoa; phylum Arthropoda; class Thecostraca; order Balanomorpha; family Balanidae; genus Amphibalanus; species Amphibalanus amphitrite. Next base: position 780,242 of record NW_024881699.1, on the reverse strand, counting down.
CTGCTCGGTGAAGTCCGCAAGAGCTGAAAAACACAGAAAATAGCGCTCTAAGCACTTACATAGGCGTTCTCATTACGGTTAACTTAAACTGATCTAATCAAACTGATAATTTCACGTGCACACCACACTGTCAAGAATCCAGCACGCTGAAGTAACCCATACTGTCTCAACCAGACATCATACACCATTCCCACTCTAATTGACATCCCTAACACCCCACCCATCTCACACCAATCCCAGTCTCGCATACACAAAACTATCACCTCTTATATCCACATCCCTCCGCAATTCACTGACTGACAGCCCACCCCACCTACCGTCGATCTGTAGTGGTCGCAGCGAGCTGAGCGTCATGGCCCAGGCGAACTGCAGCACGGCTCTCAGCTCGGGCGTCTGCCAGCCGGCGGCGTCTCCCTCGGCCAGCTCGCGGTGCAGCCAGCTGGCGAACTCCGGATCGGCCAGCAGCGGTAGGGTGCCGAGCAGCTCTGGAAAGGGAGGGTGTGGGTTAGACAGGACCGGCCAGCGGCGGCCCAGTTCGTAACAGGTCGTAGAGAGGCCGGAAGGGGACGGTTAGACCGGACCTGTAGAACGAGCAATAGGAGACGGTAAACAGCGTTGTGCAATAAAATATGAAAACGATGGAAGGATGGTAATATGAAAGCGATGTACATTTGGTCCTCATGCTCAAAGTTTGACGTTCAGTCGACAGCATTATCAAAAATATCCAACGCCACGCGGAGGGAAGTCAATGACCACTCAACCTTGCAGTCAGCCGTCGCAATTATGATACTTATACCTAACACACACAACACAACACCATGCATCCACTATCGCGGGAGACGGGCGGGGCCACACGCCCCTTCCCACACCGCGGATATCCGCACCTGAGCACAGTGTAAAGGACGGGGGCACGTACCGTCGGCGTCGGGTCTGCGCAGCACCCGGGCGGCGCTGACGCTGTACAGCAGGGCCATCAGCAGCGTCAGCTCCACGTTACCCAGCTCCCCGGCCGAGCCCGTCACCTGGCGACACACGCGGCGGAGCGCGGCAGGTCAGACACAGAGATCCAGTCAGTAGCCGCTTCATGAGCTGATGCGTGATACCTGGCTGCAATTAATTCACCAGGTCTGAGCATAAACCAACAATATCTAGGTGGGCAATCACTGGGCACTCATGACATCCCTGAAGATACGAACACATATCTAGTTCAGCGTCCATTATCAGATCCTATCGCGTCATCCACTGCCTCAAGCCGTAGCTCAGTTGGTACAGCATCGGACTCCCGGTAGAGAGAGCCCGGGTTCGAGACGCTCCGGCGCTCGATATTTGAGACTCCTGACGGGGATGGTCTGCGGTTGGTGGGAGCAGCCGCAGCCAGTTGAAGTCAGTTGAGTGGGACAGGTCGTGTGCAGCTTTGAAGGGCACGTTAAACTTTGGCATCTAATTCTCCCGTTACCCGGAATTGCGCAATCGGATGGTAGGGGTCGGGGTCTACGCAACAGGCTCTGCTTAGCGTGGGCTCCTGTCAATCCGTCCATTCAAACATTCGAGCTAAATTTATAAAAAAAGGGACGCGAAAGTTATTCACCCAGCGGCCAGCCCCCCCCCCCCCCTCCCATTCAGTGCCTCCCCTCACAAAACACGGTCCTCCACGGAATGTACTGTCCCTCCAACCCACCTTCATCTTCCTGACGTGCTCCATCAGCCGTTTGGTGAGTGGCAGCGAGAGGGGCACCTGGGCCGCCCAGCAGAGCGCCGTGTCGGCTAGCGCCTGGCGCGTCTGCTCGTGCAGCTCGCTCAGCTGACGTAGGTAGCGCGCGCTGCCGAGAGCGCGCGCAGCGTTCAGCCGCTGCAGGTCGCGCTCCCAGTCCAGGGTGGGCAACAGCTCTGTGCAGGGAGGGGCAGACACTCAGTGGGCAGCAGCTCTGTGCAGGGAGGGGCAGACACTCAGTGGTCAGCACCTCTGTGGAGGGAGGGGCAGACACTCAGCGGACAACATGGGCAGCGGCGAACGGCGAGGGAGACGGAACATATAAATGGGCTCAGTACTTGTTCTGTAGCCTACTAACAGCAATTTCATTCTGCAATAACATTTTCATGAACATTCGTGACAAACTGTCAGGACTAATTCTTGAGCTAAGTTCTTACCAAGCAACTTGTTGAGCATATTCTCCTCGAGAATTTCGTCTGTGTACTTGGTGATCATGATGGATATGTTTTCGGGCAGGTCCGTTGTCCAGCTGATGCCCTTCCTCGCCTGCAGGAAGAAGTTACACGTCAACACATGTGCAAACAAACAACCAACACAATGGGTGACTTTCAAACAATGACCACTTGTGACGCAAAAGCACACTTTATGCTGAAAGGCGCCCCCACCGACCCCTCGCCAGGAGGGCCTCGCGCCGTCCCCTGGACTGACCTGGACCAGAGTTTTGAGCGCAGTGACCAGCGCCCGCCGGCCGTCGTAGTACAGCAGGATGGCCACCAGGCCGCGCGTCAGGCCCGGGTAGTGCGGCCGCTGCGCCTCGCCTGGTGGAAACCATACATGGAGAGTCATAGCCGAGTCATCCAACTACATGCAGCAGAACCGTGACGACGTTACTATCCTGTCAACTCCCCCATTCAGGAAAGTCTGTATGGTATTCTCATAAATTTCCCTTTGTCATATGCGTTTTATGTCTATTGTCTGCACTGTACACTGAGCAAAGAATCCGTTCTGCTGTGAACCAGCATTAATTTCCCAGCGTGCATTAATCCCCCAAATACGAACCCGAACGACCACCACGCTATTTTTCGAAACCCCACCGCTACCCACCGGTTTGCAGGAGATGCAGCGCGGCGCGCTCGTTGAGCTGGAATAGGTCCGAGATGATGATGGCCTCGTCGACGGCCAGCTGGGGCAGCAGCTGCGGCGGCTCGCCGCCCACGCTGATACCCTCCTTGGTGGCCTGCTGCAGCTCGGCACGGTCCTTGGCACTCGGCGCCTGCCGGAGACACGGAGGTCGTGAAAAAGTGCAAGCCGCAACAAAACCGCACGATTTAACGATGAGTAAACTTTATTTGACGAGCCATGCATTAACAAACCATTCGACACACCCATGGACTGGCATATTAGTAGAGTTAAACATTTTGTTTTTTTTTTTCTCACAGACATTTACATTGTTATTGTATAGTCATTGTCTGTGAGGACTGGCATGTATCGACTCCGCTGTGCCGTGGTTCTCTCATCCACACCTCAAATTCGCGAAATTCGATCCTTCACTCGCCACACGCCTCATCACTGACCGGGTTCTTGAGCAGGTTGATGAAGTTGGTCTTGTGCCGACGCAGCGCCGTTTCGAGCTCAGGTAGCTGGCCGACATCTTTGTGGACGAGCACGGCATTGACTAGCCTCAGCAGCTCTACAAACGGCGACCAGACACCTTCGCTGGCGGCCGCCATTGTGCAGCGCCGCTCACTGACTGACGCGGCTGCTAGCTCTGCAGAGAGAATATGGGGTGAAAGGGCAGAAGGGGCAGATGGGAAAAGGGACGGACAGTGATGTTATAAGTCACTAGAGCTTATTTATTCTCCTCAAATGGAATAAGGCTGTTTTTCGCCCCTCATTCAAACTACAACATACATATGTAGAACATCTTAGTGAGGTCAATATGCACACTTTCTTCTTCCACTTTGTTTTCTGATGTCTCAAGCACAAAATATGATGCAGGTATGATACTCCAAGTACCAGCAGACCATAAGTGTGGCCCAAATGGACACTAAAGAATTGTTAAGTTAGGAAAATGATTAGATCGAAACTTTGCCAGGAGGTAAAATCAGTTTATGATGTACAAATTATCACACAAAGACATACCAGCCAAGCAATGTAGTTGAAATAAAGCTAAGCCACGCTACTACTGAGCAGTAATGTGATGATGCAGCTTGCAAGTGTCCTTTCAGGACCAGTGTCATTGTGTGGTTGATTTTGGGCAAGACTATTTAGGTGTTGACTTCATTGCTGGTTCAGCACTCTTACATGGGAAAATGGCAAAATGATGGTACTATACTAACACACAATATTTACTTTATCACACTTCAGGGAAAATAACATGAATATCAAGAGCCAAGGTCAAGTCAAAATTATTTATGCTTGCATCTTTTTTACCCCTGACATCCATCTGGGGGCCAGGGAAGTGTCTTTTCTTGATAATTATGAGCCATTTATAATGTTTCCAATCTCCACCCTCCTGGCTTCCAGTGTCCCAAAATTATTCCTTGGGGGTTCAGGCTTGGGTGTCGCTTGGAGGAGAAACTTCCTCACAAAAACATGGATGAGATTGGAAAATTAATGGTCAGAAAAGGCCCAAAAACAGTGGAAATGTAAATTTTTATACATTTGTGGCTGGATGTAGGATGTAAAGTGACCATCCTCACCCTTTTCTTAGTAGAATTCGAAAAGGAAAATGGTCTCAAAAGACTGGAGGTGAGTCAAAAATGATTCTCACTTTGATGCCATTTTCCACCCAAACTGACAAATTTGGGGGCACTGCCTGACTCTTTTGAACCAATACTCTACGTAGGTACCGTACCTAGGTGCCTAACTCACTGAGAGAGTGCCTCAGCCTCAACTAATCTAGATTTCAGGATTCAGAAGGTCTGGGATATATGCTGGGGATTTCTGTAGACAATGAATAAAAGATTGACATATAGGTTTTAAAATAGAATAGTTATACTATCCTGAAGGGTATGATTGTAGGTACAAAACTAAGAGTGCAACAAAATAAAATGCAAAATGAAATACTTATTTTAAGTCTATCATAATGTCATAAGCCAAAGAGCAGGCATCACAATGCTGTGTTAACCACTAAGAAATCTTTCATTTGAATTGAAACATCGGTAAGTCATAACTGACGTTCCAATTTAAAAAAAAACAGCATTAAGATTCTGCATAGTGTTATAGTGTATAATAATTTGTATTCAACTTGAAGTCCACAAAATTACTTTAAAAACTAGCAACTAATTAACCCCGCGTTCGATGTCTCTCAGACGGCGAAGAATCTACGCCGTCCGGCCAATCACGTTCCATAACTGCAGCCGAGCCCCCGCTAACCTTGAACGGGATTGGTCGGACGACGTAGAATCTTCGTCGTCCGAGAGACATCGAACGCGGGGTAAGACAAATATATTTCTGGAAGTAGGCATCTAACACTGGCTTCAAGTTGTGATCACCAATATCTAAGAATCTTAACAAAAATTGGCTTTATTGCCAAGATACTCAATAATCCTTTCCTGACAGTTCATGAACATATCATATGATATATGAATGAAAAAGGAATAAATACAAACATGCATTTAAAACCGACTCAAACCTACGATAATATTCTAAGTAGCCGGCGTCGGTAAATAAACGCGCGCGTGTGATCAAATTCGTATTGCCGATTGAGGTACCGAAGTCCATTTCCACTCCGATTCATTCTATCGATACTGGGAATAAATTTCTATCCACAAATGACGTTTCAAGCGGAGTTTCATGGGAGTTTTAACATTAAAAATTAGGATTTGCTCCTTTTATATCCACTGCAATGTTTCAAATTAATCAGATACTTTAATGAAATCAAAATGAAATGCTTTCGCTGATTATCTGATCCGCTATTAAAATTTTATTTGAAGCCGAAACAATGACTCAAAACACACATCGATATAAAATAATCTAACAGCGTTTATCGGTGTTAGGACCTTACGTTGAGTTTTGCCGCAGTCGACAAAAACGGCTTATGCACTCGGTTTATCGTCTGCAGATATTTCTTTTATGACGTTATTAGACCGTTCAAAGTTTCCATGTAAATTTGCTAAATATCTTTCCGTTGGCCTTCTAAAAATCTTTTAAAAACATAGAAAACTATCTCTTAGCTTTTGAACTTCCCATTTTTGCATGAAAAATGAATAAAAACAATACAAATAGCTCAAACCAACGGGGTAAGCAGAATTTTGAGAGGTCAGCCTATGACGTAATAAAGTTGGAATATAATGGTTTTGTTTTGGAAATTTATATGCTTGGATAATATTGTGAATCATCCAAGAGAGGGACATTTGCTGTTATTATTATTGTGTTGGGTTCTTAATTTCTTATATTTTTGTTTTTCGAAGGTATGTGTCACATTTGCAGGCTTTTGTGGTTTTAAGATAGTTTTCTGTCGTTTCATTTATATTTAATGTCCTGCATATGTATGTACTTCATTGGTTATACTTCAACTTGGGTTAGGTACCTATAGGTACATCACTTTTGTTTACTGTTACTGTCTGAGTCCCTTGGAATAGGTAACTCAAGGCCCTATATACCTGAAGGTAACTGAAGATCGAGATTCTCTGCAAAGTGTCATGTTTCTGAATCTTCCCAGTTGTGCATGTGTTGACTGTGGGGTCGTTTTTGTTATGTTAGCGTTGTGGTGTGCGTGCTGCCTTTTGGCTACTAAGTGCATGTGTGGTATGGGCGCGCCTTAGCACTTAGCAGAACACTATTGCTTCCAGACTGCAAAGGAGAGCTGCAGGGTCGATGAGACGCTTCAGTTAGTGCTACAAATTTGCATAAGCCCACACCAGCCGGTATCGGTAACCCTGGCGGCACCGGTAGCGTTTTCGTCCAAGGTTAAGGTTTCCTGTAATAGGCCGCCGTGCCAGGCCGAAGCATGCTGTGACATCACTGGGTAGGAGAAGATAACATAAAGAACGACTCAGGCAGACTCAAACTGACTCAGGCAGACTCAAACTGACCCGACCGACTCAAACTGTTTCAGATTGACTCGGACTGACTCAAACTAACTCAGAATGACTCAACCAACTCAAATTGATTCTGAACGACTCAAATCAATTCCGATCGACTCAGACAGACTCAGGCAGACTCAGACTGACTCAGATAGACTCAGAATGACTCCAACTGACCCAGAATGACTCAACCGACTCAAATCGTTCCAATAGACTCAGACAGACTCAGAACGACTCAGACAGCCTCAGACAGACTCAAACCGACTCAGGCACACTCAAACTGACTCAACCGACTCAAACGATTCAGGTCTAATGATTCAGGTCAAACCGATGGGTCTGTCTGAGTCGGTCTAAATCGGTTTGAGTCGTTTGAGTCGGTTTGAGTCTGCCTGAGTCTGTCTGAGTCGATCAGAATCGACTTTATTCGGTTGATTCGGTCTGAGTCAGTTAGAGTCGTTCTGAGTCTAGCTGAGTCGATCTGAATCGGTATGAGTCTGCCTGAGTCGGTTTGAGTCTGCCTGAGTCTCTCTGAGTCGTTCTGAGTCTGTCTGAGTCGATCGGAATCGATTTGAGTCGATCGGAATCGATTTGAGTCGGTTGAGTCTGTCTGAGTCGATCTGAATCGGTTTGAGTCGGTCGAGTGAGCTTGAGTCTGCCTGAGTCGGTTTGAGTCTGTCTGAGTCGTTCTGAGTCTGCCCGAGTCGATCAGAATAGATTTAAGTCGGTGAGTCGGTCTGAGTCAGTTCGAGTCGTTCTGAGTCGGTCTGAGTCGATCTGAATCGGTTTGAGTCGGTTTGAGTCGGTTGAGTCAGTTTAAGTCTGCCTGAGTCAGTCTGAGTCTATCTGAGTCTCAGTTGATACGGTCTACATAGCCTTGGTCGATACTGATAGCGTGGTACAAGGCCCTAAATACAAGGTTGCACGGACTTATTTCTACTAAACCTACCAGAATATAGTTCCACGGTTGGCTATTTAAATAATTATTCAATCAAAATTTCTTTATTATTATCTCGTAATCATTTATAAGCAATTTTTATAAATCAACTTTCAATTTGCTTGCCTTTTACTAGCAAAACAACTTTTCTAGTATTGGGTCAACATAGTGGTGTAGCAGTAGGAACCACATCTGGCAAAACCCCAATACCTACATACAGCAGAAAAGCAGCCACCAGGCGTCGCTACAGTCGCAGCACAGATGTCGCGCGCGTCGCCAATCGCCAAACTACCGATTTCCATAAGGCTGCATATGTACAGATATGTAACGGAAAGTCGCCCTTAAGGGTTACGCTTACATCCTTTGCTTATCAGGTCGATGGTTGGACATTGGGAGGGTCTCGGCTATTTTCGACCACGGATTTGCCTCTATCACATGATGAGGAACATGCTGATAAGTGTTTTATGTGTCATAACAGCACAAAAGTATTTTTAATCATTTTTCAAAAATAGCCGTTCTGCCGTATCTTTCAGTGCAAGGTGCCGTCGGTCATCCCCGACGTGACGTCACGCCGGGGATTTCCAGATTTTCCTACTAGACTTCGACGCCCCCTGGCGTGGTACGTCTTCTCTTACCCAGTGACGTCACAGCATGCTTCGGCCTGGCACGGCGGCCTAATACAGGAAACCTTAACCTTGAACGAAACACTACCGGTGACGCCAGGGTTACCGATACCCGCCAGCCTGTGTCCTGTGAGTTGCCTGTGACCACCAACCTGGCTGGGAATCCGTACCAGCCCACACAGAACAAGTTGATGACCTGATTCCAATTCTTCCCAGGCCTACTCCATTGTGGCTTCAGTGCATCATTTTTTCAGACAAATTGCACCAGCTAAGCAGTTTGGCGCAGTTATTAAAGGCCCACACGGCCACACCACTCTGCGCAACTTCTGCACGGTTGCACCCAACCTTTCTCAATAAATCCTCACTTACTGAGAAACTTACTGCAGCATCCAATGGCTGAGTGGCTCTGCACCATCAAGAGCTAGTAGAGATCATGCTGGTTTGCGCTCTAGCCTTTTGCTGAATGTGCCATTGTGACCATCTGATCCGCCAATCCCCTAACCTGCCTGTATCACATATTGCCTATGGATTAAGGAAGCTAATGACCAAAGACCTAGCCAAAAAAAACAGACCATAAACCCAGCCCTGGGACAGGACAACATTCTCCAGCAAACAGATAGTTCCATGCGGGGTGACATCACACCATCTGGTGTTTGCACCACACTCGTTTGTATTTTTTTGTGAAGGTCTAGCTTGGTGCGGGAAAACCCCAAATTATTGCTGTCGTCTAAGCAGCACTATTACGTGACGTTAACCATATCATGTACCACAGAACAGCTGTCATCATGGAGTGGCTGTTCGGCAAGCGTGTCACGCCGGAGGAGATGCTGCGGAAGAACCAGCGGGCACTCAACCGGGCCGTCCGCGACCTCGACCGCGAGCGCGCCCGCATGGAGCAGCAGGAGAAGAAGGTGATCGCCGACATCAAGAAGCTCGCCAAGGACGGACAAATGGTATGGCTCGCGCTCTTGTTTGTACGTTTTTCTCTGGTGGTTGAATGGGTGGCTTTGGGATAGAGTGCCTGCTGAGCATATATTATTTCGCGACCCTTCTGCCCGGTTCAGCGGTAAAATTTTTCGGCCGGTACTGCTCTCTCATTGAAATTGTGTGAGCGTATTCGTGGTTCTTGTAGATAATGCGATTCGTCATTATGGAAATCGCCGAGAAATACGATTCCGGTGCTTGAAACTCTTAGTGATGCATGTAAGGGTCTATGTAAACTATCGATGACGAACGTTGTCGCCTATCAATGATCTCAAACTGCTGTTTCATATTACACTACAATCGGACATCCTGTTAACGGGACTTACCTGTTATTTCTCGTGCCACGGCAGGATGCCGTGAAGGTGATGGCCAAGGACCTGGTGCGGACCCGTCGGACCGTCCGCAAGTTCATGCTGATGAAGGCCAACATCCAGGCGGTCAGTCTGAAGATCACCACGCTCAAGTCGCAGAACTCGATGGCGCAGGCCATGAAGGGCGTCACCAAGGCCATGTCGACGATGAACAGGTACGGTACCGGGCGGCAAGAGCTGGTGCAAGGCGCGGGAAGTTGTGAACATGCACTTCGTATTGCAGCATTGTGTCGATTGTCGATACAGCTAGCGAATTGATGATTATCCACTATTCAGTAATCTGTTATATACTTATGTGGTCGATTTATAGTTTTTTTTTGTCGACTTATATGACGGCATGCAAGTCTGGATCTAAATTGACGTCAAAAGAACACTCCACAGTAATTCTGAGATTTATTGGTCCATTTTAGAACCTATGTAGGGCTCATGTAAAAAGGCTCGTAACCAATTGCACTGGTTTGTCGTCGGAACCCTGGTGACCTGATTGTTGTGATGCCCTTCCCGCGATCAGGCAGTTACGGCTGCCCGAGATCCAAAAGATAATGATGGAGTTTGAGAAGCAGAGCGAGATCATGGACATGAAGGAGGAGATGATGGATGACGCCATCGATGACGCTCTGGGTGATGACGAGGATGAGGAGGAGAGGTGAGTCATCGTGAACCTATGACGTCATTAGTGTGACGGAGGTGACGTCAGCGGGCGGGCGGCCCGTGCCGTTATCGGGAACTGATAAACGCCGTTTATCAGCATTGCCACGTAGTTTTCGTATTTGCTGGCACTTCGGGATGTTTGTTAGATAAGATAGCTGCATTACACTAAGGCATGTCAAGTTTACTTTTCGCTTTCTACGGCTCAGACTGCTGCATTGCCTAAGCTGTTGCATTCGAAATGCCGTGAATCACTTTGGACATTCAGACGGTTCACACCTCGAAATCAAGCTTCATAACTACCAATCATGAGCCTACCACAGCGTACCTGGCATCCAGCCTTTGTCTCTTTTAGCGTACACCACCTAACTGATCTCTCTGTCGTCCTTCCAGCGAGGCGGTGGTGAACCAGGTGCTGGACGAGCTCGGTATCGAGCTGGCTGGAAAGCTGACCGACCTGCCGACCGCCACCGGCTCGCTGAACCCGGCCGCGGGAGCTGCCGCCAAGACGCCCGTGCTGGACGCCGACGCCGACCTGGCCGCCCGGCTCGACAGTCTGAGGCGTCAATGAGCGGGGAGAGAGCGAGGGATGTGACGTGGTGGGGAGAGAGGGTGGGAGGAACGGACGGTGTTCGGAGAGATGTGCTGCCGGTATGTAGGTAGGGAGGATGGAGGACAGGGAAGGAAGAGGGCCGGTTTGGGTCCTGGAGTGTTCCCGGCCGCCGGCGGACTGGTAAAAAGTATGGCTGGGATAGAGAGGGCCGGTTCCGGCGGATGTAGGTGGCGCTAGAGGGCTACCCGAGGCGCCCGGGTGGTCTTTGATCCGTTGCACCGTTTTGAGGCTCTTCCGTGCCGTCCATACCGGCGTCAGGGGCTCCCACCTTCCCCGAGCTCCGGTTTGCCGCGTGTTGGAGAAGACCGACACAGAGCCATCGGCGTGTGTGACTACTGGACTGCAGGAGCGTCGTCAGCGGCCTGAAATAGTAGCTCGTCGTCGCTCACTCGTTACTGGACAGGTGCAGAGCTAAGAAGCAGAGATACCGTTGGATGCCGTATGATCGCTGTGCACTGGCGTGCGGCGGCAACACAGCGATATAGCTCGACAGACGGGAGATCTGGAAGACTCGCAGAAAGCTACTTCTCTATTACTATGATAACCCTGGCCCCAGCTGGCTGTTTGTTGAGCTCCGCTTCCGTATATAGGACGCAGAGTTGCTAGCGAGCCAAGTCCGATGCTGCTGTGGTAGACCCGGGGTGCGCTATAAATGGACTCTTGTTTCGTAGCTTCTAACATTGAATGGGGATGAGTGTATGTGTGTTCATTTTATGTCGCCTAGTCTGTGACATGTGACTCGACCTGTTCGTGGCATCGGGATAGGAGAGCGCGTTGGCAGAGTAAATGGAGATTTTAAAGTGATGCTGACTTCGGTACTCAGCTGAACTGTTACCTTCCACCATATTTTCCGACATGTTTTCGAACGACCATGCTCGTTTTCTCACTCTAATTTCGTCGTGCCTCTGATAACTGCCATTCCTTCAACTCGACCAATATTTAAAAAATTCTGGCGATGTTACCTCTTTCGTTCGAATCCCGGATAGCGAATTATATTTATTCTGCGAATCGCCGTTCGGCTTTAGCACGTCATCACAGACATGTGTGTGCGAATTCGGTCGTGCCTTGTAGTCGCGCTTACTTTTCTGAAAGCGGCTGTGGAGTGTGGACTGATAATGACGGTTAGTGTATGCTGAGTGGTGTGATAACGATACTTGCTTAAATTGTTTCGTCGATAACTTTGGTGATTTGCGACTTTTGTGCGCTAGTATTTTTTGCTCTGTAGGCATCCGGTTTTCTAGCCCTTGCAGCTGATGATTTGCGAAGGGCTCATTGACTAGGCACTAGGCAGGCCTCTTTAACTACCGCGTTTGCGCTAGTATGCATATTAAAATAAGTACCAGAAGAACTCCTGTTTTCTTTATCACACCTTGGTTTTACGTATGCAGGTCCATCAAAATATGTTGTTGTCGGTCGCCAATAAATACATGTTTATTTTACCCCATGGTCGTTTGGTGATATGCGATCTGAAGCCTAGAGGTTGAGTGGGCGCGAACTGAACTTCTGAACCTCGGCGTACAGCGGCGGCCCCGTGCTACCTAACTTTGATAGGTCGTGGGCACTGAACTCTATGTCGTGGGACAAACATGCCGATTTGTGTGGCATCCGTCATAACCCGTTAAAAAATATATTGGCTGCTGACAGGTCTTAGCTGACCGCGGAAGAAGGGATAGACCGTTAGGTCCAACTTGCTTTGCCACGAATATTTAAAAAATCCACTGCTCAAGTCCCTGAATGTCGTTTACAAACTCGGGACATCACCATCCCGTGTTTTGGAAACGGCCAGCTTATGACGTCACTAGATTTTGATTAAAAAATCCAAAAAGTGTTTTCTTCCATCCTTGATGAGGCTGGAGATTTTCCCACAGCGCTCTCTCCCGCAGGCCGCAAACGCAAGCGTTGTGTGATGGGGAGGGTGGGGACGTGATAATTTTGATGATAATGGCTTGGGTGAAACAAGCAATTTAGTAAGTACGTTAAATATTTTCTTAGATGTGTCAGTCAGTTTGATTCATAGCAGTAGTCTCACTTTTGGCCTCTTGAATTTGATATTTTGTGTGTCAATTCTGAAACTCGAAGTTATTCATGGTTTTAATCTACTTATGATGAATTTACATATTTATTGTTGAATGAAAATGATGTTAAAACAAGCTGTATTACAGCAACCAAGCATCTTGGTAAACTGAGCAGTGAAGTGATGTTTTTCTGAGTGTACGGAAAGCTCAAGCCAAGTTTTGTAAATGACATGGCTGCCAAAAGCTGAAAGGGATGTCATCTTTAGCTAGACCACTGTGCTAGTTCCCTTTCTCTGTGTCTTGCAAACAAAGCACATGAGGACATTGGTTATTGGCAACTTCAGTGGTGTAGTGGTCGGCTGCGTGGTGTAGTGGTTAGCGCACTAACCTCGCGTTCGAATGGCACGGGGTTCGAATCCCATCGCCGGGTAATGCTTTTTGAAGTGTGTTGGATTGTTTTGAGGCTGCAGTAAGGCAAGGCTGCATGCTGCATGCTGCATCAACGAGGAGGCTGAGGAGCTGCACGCTGCTTCACCTGGTGCAAGCTGCTGCACCCCGCTTGCCTGCATCACCTGTTTGGGAGTAAGCAACTGGGAGCTCAAAGTTAGTCCTACTTCCTGCACTGCCTACTTGCACTCCTTCCCTTGCTGTACTGGTGCTTTACTTACTGTCTGTGTGGCATGACACAAACACAAAGCTGCTTTGGTTCCTCTTGCACTTGCTGACCGCGCGGACCGTCTGGTGCATTGGTCCCGCCTGCTGACCGCGCGGCCCGTCTGGTGCATTCATCCCGCTTGCTGACTGTGCGGACTGTTGGTCCCTCTTGCTGACCGCGCAAGCTGTCTGTGGTACATTGGTCCCACTTGCTGGCCGCGCAGACCGTCTGGTGCATTGGTCCCGCCTGCTGACTGCGCGGCCCGTCTGGTGCATTCGTCCCACTTGCTGACTGTGCGGACTGTTGGTACCTCTTGCTGACCGCGCAAGCTGTCTGTGGTACCTTGGTCCCTTTTGCTGACCACACCTGTTTTCTGTGCTGCATTGGTCCCGCTTGCTGACCGCACAAACTGTTTGCTGCCTGATATGCTTCTGTGATTTTTCTCTTCTTGCACACTGTGTTTTTTATTATTGTGTATAGGTGGGGCTTGGTTTGAGTTGGTGGTGACTCTGATTGGACTCAGAATTCTCTGCAATCTTCCATCATGCCACTCACACGCTCTCCCCCAGGAGCCTTGGTACTGGATCCACTTGAAGCAGCCCCTGAACAACAGACACAGGGAGCAGTAGCGGCTGCAATCAGCTCCCTCCCACTTGACGCTGGTACAGCTGTGTCCCCGACTGTTACCAGACTAGCCCAGGGAATTGTGAGGAACAAGGCAATCTGTAGTGGGGGGCCGGGCGGTGCAACTTGTGGTTTGGAGGTGCGTGATGGCCAGCAGGGGGTTGAGTGCGACATATGTGGTGCCTGGTCCCATGCAGCCTGTCAGCGAATTTCCAAGGCAGCATATAATGCTCTCTCGAGACACTCATCTCTGGCATTCATTTGTGATGTTTGCCGACAGCGTCCAAACTTAAGTGACATCCAGGCAAAACCAGTCACAACTGATGCTTCAGTACAGGTCTTCCCAGATAAGCTTGAGCATCAGGACGACACACCAAAACAGACACGTGACGATGCAAACGCCTCACATGAGCGTCAAACCAAGGTTCCTGATTCTGTTTCCAGCCTTCAGGAAAGGATCCATGTGCTCGAGTCCTCTATCAAAGAACTGACTAAACTGGTAGGAGAGTCAAAGAAATCTATTGACATGATGCTCCAGGGACAGCAGCGACAGCAGCATGTGTCTCACCCCGTACAGCGCGGAACCTATGCTGAAGCAGTCAGGTCTCCATCTGAGGTGCGCCCTCAGGTCCATGGAGACCCTCACCAGGCTGTCCTTGCTGGGGTCAACACTAGGGCCGGAAAGCCTCAATACACATCCACAAGCAACGACTACAGACATATTGTCAGGGCAGAACTGCGTGAAATGGAGGAGAGGAGGAAAAGAGTTTCCTCCCTCGTTGTACGGGGACTGAGAGTGGGCACAGCTAGAGAGGCAGTGACTAGGTTTACAGAAATCGCCTCCGCTCTGATAGGGGAACAGGTTGAGTTCACAGAAGTTTGCCGGATCAAAAGCGATGGTGACCTGTATAGGGGCAACGTTCACGACGGCAGAATTCGGAAGCTCATTTTGGATAATGCAAAACATCTTCGTGAGTCTTCGAACTCGCATGTCTTCATTCGTCGTGACCTCACGTTCCAGCAACGAGAGGAGCTCAGGGAACGCCAGAGCTCTAGGCCACACGTCTGGGTACAGTCCAGGTCTCAGAATGCAACTTCTCACTGGCAGATTGGCCAAACACGACACACACCCGAGGCAGACACTTCCCACTCTTATCATGAAACTGTTCCTAAGCAGGTGGCATCTTACCATGAAACTGTTCCCAAGCAGGTGGTACCTGCTCCTAACCCGACACTGGATTCCGCTCAGTCTCCTCGTGTTGTGACAGCCCCGGATGCTCGCCCTCCGGCTGACAGCGCTGGGGGGAGGGGAGACGGCCAGCACGTCCCCAGCTCTCCTCAGGGGCCCGGGGAGGGAAACTGATACGAGGCAGAGGTACTCCACGGACGTTCCGCCTACAACTAGTGCATTGCAATGTAAACGGCATTTGTAGCAAGCTTTCAATCATTCGTGAATCTCTGGTAAACTCGTTTAGACCTGGCATTCTATTGATCACAGAATCCCATCTTACTCCTTCTGTGTCTAATGCAACTGTCTCCATCCCTGGCTATGAGCTACTGCGAAACGACTCTGGTGCCACATCTAAGCATGGCGTTTGCGCTTTTGTGGAAGAGGCCTTGAGATTTGATGAAGTAGATACAACACACCCTAACTGCCTGTCATTTAGACTGAGAAAGATGAACGTTCACATTTACGTGGTGTATCGACCCCCTTCATACTCTTCTTGCGAGAACCAGGCTTTAACTGATTTTCTTTTGACTAGTTGCACTGGGAAGGAAGTAGTCATTCTCGGAGATTTTAACCTCCCCTCGGTTGCCTGGATTGACCATAAACCCTTTGGGCAATTCTCAGCAGCCGATCGGACATTTGTTGACATGTTCATTGCCCTCGGACTTACGCAGTGGATACATGAGACCACGTTCCCGAGGTCTGGCAACGTTCTAGATCTTATTCTAACCTCCGAGCAGGACAGGATAACTACAGTACAAGTGCAGCCTCCCCCACCCGGATGCGATCACTGTAGTATTCACTGTGAGTATGTATTTGACATGGACATTCAGTTACACTCGCAACAACTCCTGAGACACCAGTGGCATCGAGGACAGTATAGTGCTATCAATGCATCTCTCAGCACTGTTGACTGGGACTTTGAGCTCAGACATATCTCCGCGCAAGACGCTTTTGTTAAGCTGCTGTCTATCTTAGAGCCCCTCGTTGACCAGTTCATTCCGCGAGCCGGTCAGGGTGGTGGGCAGCGGAAGATCCCCTGGAAGGCGAATCCCCCATCGTCGCTGAAACGTCTGCGAAAGGAGGCTTGGGAAAAATACAAAAGCCTTAGGTCAGAACATGGTAGGAAGTCGCATCTGACCACCCTGGCGCTGGAAGGTTTTCAGCAGGCCAACTCGCAACTTAGATCATTTGCCGCATCATCGCAAATTGAGTACGAGAAATCACTCATAGCAAGGTCTAGAGATAATCCCAAGCTGCTACACTCTTACATTAGACACAAGAAGCAGCTTCGCTCTTCAGTTGGTCCTCTTCGTCTCGACCCTGGTACCATATCTGACGACCCCAAGGAGATGGCTGACTGCTTTTTGCATGTGTTTACTGGCATACACGCTACGACGATTCCAGATAAACCAGCTGCTCACCAGCGAAGTGATACTGTCATGGCTGACATTGACATTAGCCTAATTGACGTACATTCTACGCTCAGTAACCTTGATCCGAACTCAGCAATGGGCCAGGACGGCTTGCACCCAGCCCTGCTTAAGGCATGTGCTGCAACTTTATGCACACCACTTCTCATGATTTACAGGCAGTCTCTTCTGGAGGGAGCGCTGCCCTCGGCGTGGAAATCCTCGCTCGTCGTACCGATATTTAAGAAGGGCTCTCGTAACGACCCAATGAACTACAGACCAGTATCGCTCACGTCTGTATCTTGCAAAAGTCTTGAAAGGATAATTTCCAAAGAGCTCTACGCATTCTTCATTGCAAATCAGATCCTCAGTGACGAACAGTTCGGCTTTCGTCCAGGACGATCCACGGAGGACCAGCTACTCCTGACCTACGATGAGGTAACTGTAGCCTTAGATCTGGGTCATCCCGTTGATCTAGTTCTGTTCGACTTTTCTAAGGCTTTTGATGTGGTGCGCCATACCATTCTTTTAGAAAAACTCAGGTTAGTCGGTGTCCAAGGGCGACTTATCACATGGCTGACAGATTTCTTGGTGGGGCGTACGATGCAGGTTCTTGTTAAGGGCACCACGAGCTCAGCTGCGGAGGTTCGGAGCGGCGTTCCTCAGGGATCGGTTTTAGGACCCATTCTCTTTCTGGTTTACATCAACCACGTTGCGTCCAGTTTGTCGTGCAGTTATAAGATCTTTGCTGACGATCTTAAAGTATTTATCAAACTAGACAACGATAAACACAACACTAGTGAAGAGGCGCTACAAAAGGATATAGACTTGCTCCACTCTACGGCAGAGTCTTGGGGTCTCAGCATGAACCTCAGGAAGTGCGCCGTCATACGATTTAGGCGACGATTCCATGACTTCGAGCCCCGTGCATACACACTGGCTGGTGACACAATTCCCTGCGTTACGTCATGTAGTGACCTGGGTGTTATCATCGACAACGAGATGAAATTCCATGAACACTGTGCCAGCATAGCAACGAAGGCTGGAGGAGTTGCTCACAATTTCTTGAAATCGACCAGGTGCCGCTCGCCTGAGTTTATGACTCATATACTGAAATCTCACATTCGCCCCATTCTCGAGTACGCGTCACCGATCTGGAACAGTGGCTATGTACAGGATCTCAAAAGATTAGAGTCTGTTCAAAGGCTCTGGACTCGCAATGTGATTGGGCTCCGCAATATGGAATATGGTGATCGCCTAAAGGAACTTGACCTATTCTCTGTGAAGGGACGCCTCCTTCGAGCCGATATTATCAAATGCTGGAAGATTTTTCACGGCCACAGTAAGATATCCCCGGAGATCCTCTGGGATCTGGAGGCCGACAACAGAACGCGCGGGCATAGTAGAAAGATAAAAACGTGTCGGAGTCTTATAGATGCAAGGTCACGGTTTCTCACCCACAGAGTCGTGCGCGATTGGAATGCCCTCCCAGATTGGCTGGTGAACGAGGAGTCCCTGATGCAGTTTAAAAAGGGACTGAAAGCCGCACTGGGCAGTAGATTGTACGAACACACAGGATAAGAGAAGGCAAACGATCCACATCTCATCCTTCACCCCCCCCCCCCCCAGGTAAGCGCCCCACCCTTCCCAAGTCGGGGCGGGGTTATACGCGCCTGGGCTACCTATCATATTCCGCCCTTACCCCCTAGGTAGCTGCTGCCCGCTCTTCTCGAGCTGGACCGGGTGGACTAACCTAGGTTACCTATCCTGACCTTTCCTTCCGAGAACGTATCACATTTCGGTACCCTCTTTTCTCATTTACATAATTGATCATCTTGTCTAGGATTCTGGCACTTAAAACACGCACTAGTTTTCTTTTTTCAGTGTTATACCAAATGCAGACGCACCATTCCAATTCCTTGCCTGAGGTCCAGCCATCTGCCCACCCAAGGAATTGGCGCGTCTCTGCACGCAATAGGTTTCCACTCCTTCCTTTACGAGCCGAGGTTGTGGAAACCTAACAGGTGAGTTTAACAGGTGAGTTCAGCTGCCAATATGGACAAAAAACTTGGCACTAGTGAGGTGGTTTTTCAGAATTGGCCTAGCTCCTGGTTCATTGCCAAGTTCAGTTGGGTACAGCCTCTGCTGCTGGCTACATCCTGTGTCAGAGCTCCTGCAGACCTAGATCAGTGTTGTGTGCATTCTTAGACTGATCATCACATGCAACCATGGTATTTCAACAGGAGCAGACCCCATCATCTCCAGTATTCAGTCCAGTTCAGCTGCCCATCATGCCGGGAAACAGTGCACTGTCTCCAGACTCTGCTCTGGCAGCAGACATCTTTGATCACTATTGTGCAGCTCAGACTTTCAAAGGCATCTTGAGCCATTACAGAAGATTGTGTGCAACTTTGAACCTAAAACCTGGCAAATTCCCAGTATTCTACCCTAAACTGAAGGTGAGTCATGAGCCAGTTCTTGCAATTTTTCAACAGGTAGCATGATAAAACCATATATTTCAGCATCTGTCTCATTTTTGCAACTGTATTTGCAATTGCTCTTGAGAATTAGGATATAAATGCTTTAAGTATTGTCCAAGGTATTGTCTCTGCAGTGATAGAAGAAATGTTATGTAACATTGGATGTTGTTTGAGACTGATTGGATGAGCCTCAAAGTTATATCTTGGTAGTCCACTGAACTTCAGAGTAGATATGATTTGATAATAAGCTGCTTGTGCTAAACCTGCATTGTGGTGTGCTACATATATTTTAGTTGTGTGTTTAGAATAAATCCATGTTTCTCATTTCAGTCAAAGCTGAAGTCTTGGAAGGCTCAGGGATTGTTTGCCAAGTTTGACAAGAGGGCATCACACAAATGCTACAATCAAGGGAAAGCATGTGCCAGCACCAAGGTATGTAGTCACTTCAGAGGAGGGAGACAGGGAGGGTTCAAGTGCTCAACCTGGTAACTCTACCTGATTCCTCCACAGGCATCAATGAATCCCTCTCAGACATCTTTCTTTATGAAGGTGCCCAAGTTTCTGAATGTTCTTGCTGTCATTTGCAGCTTTTCTTCTTTCTGATGATTTCATCATCCACATCATGTGTGGTCAATGGTTGGTTTGTGTATGGGGATCTGATTCTGGATTCTGATGTTGAGTTCTTCCCACCTACACTAAGCCAGCTTTCCAGACCCTCTGGTAACAGCTGGCTATAATCAGTGGTCACCCTAACGCCCCTCTCAATTCCCCGCAGGTCCTGGTGATCGGCTGCGGCCCGTGCGGGCTGCGCGCCGCCATCGAGGCCCAGCTGCTCGGCGCGCGCGTGGTCGTGCTCGAGAAGCGCGACCGCTTCAGCCGAAACAACGTGCTCCACCTGTGGCCCATGGTCATCCACGACCTGAAGGCGCTCGGCGCCAAGAAGTTCTTCGGCAAGTTCTGCGCGGGTGCCATCGATCACATCAGTGAGTACCCTGGAAAATAGGCTCGAGGGATGGATTGTTCGAATATCGTCCGTAGAAGGTGGCACATTCGGCGTAGTGTGCGACTTTGACTGCGGCTCGAAATGCCGAGCCCAATTCGCGCTAGGACGCGGACGGATCACGTCGTTGAAACTCATCAGCTAGTGACGAACAAAGACCGCGGTACTTCCCCTTATCGCCCTATGCTGCGGGTCGCCAGATGCTCCGTGGCGTATTCTCGAATTGGGAACGATGAGTCTTCGTGGGATTTATGCTACGATCGGTGACCATGGTCCGCGCTTGGACGAGTCTTTATGAGCCACGTGCTATGTGCCGCGACGTGTCAATATGACTAGGGAAAAATTTGATATTGTTGGCCGGTACCCAGTGTGACGCATCGTGCTGAGATGGCGCCCGATCATCCGGTCACCCTGCCCGCTGAGGCCGGGTGATGACTCTCCCTTGACTCCTCCGTTTGCTTTTGCCTACCTTCACCGTACCTCCACTTGTGCCCTTATCCCTGCTTGCATCTACCGAGCCCTTAGACCGAACGGGAGCGTCGGTGCCGGCCGCCGGCTCGTGGTGGTGACGGGCGGTGAGACCCGCCGTTTGATCTCCCGAGGCGCCCTAACCAGCGCTGTAAATTACCGGGGTTCTGGTCTGAACTGGAACGTCTGTTTCATTCAGGTCCGACGTCCGACGTCTTTGAGCGATTTACTGCGCTCTGTGGCGCAGTAGAAACGAGAAACTAACTAAACATATGTGCACACACTGCCGTACTTTACCGGTTTTGTCATTAGTACTTACTACAAAGTAAATATCCCTGTCAAAATGTCAATGTCAAAATATGTCAAAAATGTCAAAATATCCCTGGAGGAGCCGATGGCTTCTCCGTGATACTCCCGGAAACGACATCGAGCCAAGGGCTGCATACGTTCAGAAATCAGATCAGTTCAAGTTTTGTGGAAATTATACTTTATTGATGCATGTAATTGTATTGCCATACATACACCAGAGTTCTAGTGGCGCTGGTTGTGATACTGAAATAACTCATCGCGTCTTCAATGCTGCGGCATACCGATTGAAGTCGATGGCTCAAAATCATAGTTTTTGTGGGAGCGTAATGCAATATAGGCTGTTTCGTGACTATTTCCCAATTGCGTGACCGTGATTGGCCACGGCTCACGTTTTTCTCATGGCATGTTAGCCTCATAACAATGCCAGCCACGTTGCCTTGGTTTGCTAGGTACCTTGACGTAATTCTGAATAACTATTGCTAACTGCTGCCACAGGGTTTTGATAAGTTGCCTGCCGTAGGGGAAGCGGGGGGAGCACCGCCACCTTAAGCATTTCTGCTCACCGAGCTGATATGCGTAGTAAAAACAAAGCTCTTTTGCATTCATGTGAAAGTAGGAATGTTTTCCTACATGTTGGCATAGTTTCCAGCGCTCCATTATAAAATTTCGCTACTTTACAGACGTCAAAAACAAGTCCTGCATTTTTCGTCCTCCAAAAAATGTGCGGGTAGCACCGCCACTGACGGCGATGTTATCCACAGATCGGCCTTACGGTGACAGCCACCCTTGGAAGCGTTACTGCTGTCTGAAATAGTAACTCAAACTCATATAAGACACACAAGAGTTGGTTGTTAGTTTGTCACAGATCAGACTATTTGTTGCGGACAATATGCATACAAAGCATGGCAAATTCACGTTTATTTCGAAACATCCAGTGAAGTCAAACGTGAGGTTAAAAAACAGACGACGTTTGCGGCCTAACTAAAGCTCTTCTCCGAGCTGAGTGAATCATCATTGCGGCTTTATCCATTTTGCCACCCCTTGGGGTAGCACCGCCGAGCATGGCGGTGTTACCCCACTCACAGTCATGGACCGACAACGCCCCTACAGCAAAACAAGCCGGGATGCGATTCTTCTGTAATTCCTTTCTCAACAAAGAGCACTTCATGCCCTCAAATTTAACGTAAAAATTAAGGCATTTTGACTTAAAATGACCACTTACTTGCTGCTCAAACATGCCAAATGATTACAACGATGGTTTGAAATTCACAAAATGGGCAATTGCGATCTCAAAATCAAATAAATCTTAGCGAAACCTACCTCACGCGGCGTCCCGTTTCCGTTCGGACACCGAAATGGCGGGTGTTTACATTTACAATTCAGAGTTTTGCCGATAGAGAGGATGGCGGTGTTTCCCACATGGCGGTGCTACCCCCGCTTCCCCTATAGTTGCCTCTGCTAAACGTTCGATGTCAAGTTACCGAACTGTGAACTCCGATTGATGAGCGTCATTTCTTTATCATTTTTCCTATCAGCCATTCTGTCCCATCCCTTGCCTCTCCTTCAGTCTCTCCGTACTTCTCTCCCTCGCACCTCCTCTCCCGATGTCTCTCCCTCTCCGCTTCTCTCTATTGCAGCCCCTCGCCCCGCCTCCTTTGTCGTCTCCCCTCCCCTTCCCTGCCCCCACTTCTCCCCACGCCTTTCGGCCCGTCACCTCGGCTCCCAGTGAGTGACCCCGCGTCACACCACCCGGGGCTGTTCCCGACCGTCCCCGGCGGCACCTGCGTGGTGCCGAGGCCGCCAGACCCGCCGTTGATTCACGAGTTGCCAGTCTTGGCAGCCGGCTCCGGGGGGGGGGGGGGAGATGACGTCACCCGGGGAGTAGTGACGTCACCGACAGTCTACCCAGCCGGCCGGGTGGGCGGCCGCCGCTCCCCGCTCCCGGGGAGACTCACTCTGTCGCTCGCGATGTGAGGCTCTGTCATCGATCCCACTGCCGAGTCCTCTGAAGATGCCTGCGGTGTTTTTGCAGCGGGCGGGGGAGAACGGAGCGCAGCGCACGGGCGCTGTATTCCGCGCGATGTGGCAATAGTTCAGGGTGATACCTATCTGCAGGAATAATAAGGCTTGTTTGCGCGAACGGATGCTCTCAGAGGTCACAGGGAAGTTTGTTGTCGGTGCTGGCGGAATGAAGCACCAGGTGACTAGTTTCCGGGTGTGTTGAGGGAAGTGTTATGCAATATCGGGTTGACTCGAATTTAGTTTGTGTGGTGTTAGTATTCGCCCGGGGCTCGGTAAATTATCGTTAAAAGTCGTGCGATTCGCCTGGTAAACATCGTTTGAGGTGACAAGGAAGTGGGTATTTATCTTGTTTAGCCGCATAGTTGAAATAAATGGATGATATCGGACCTGAATCATCGCGGCGATACACTTCTTTTGCCATGATCGTATTTCGCTGACGATCTTTCACATTAAGCATTGCTATTTATCGTTGTTTGTGCATTCTCGATGGATTCAGTTTATTCGTAGCGCACTTACAACATATTAGTGGATACGTCCGGCCCTCGCCCTTCCCTCCCGTCTCCATCAGTCTCCTGTGATGGGGTTCTCATTGTCACTGTAATAAAACGCGACTGGGTGCGGCCACCGACTCTGTCCGCCGCCGACCAGCAGTGTCCAGTAAACCATCACCGCCCAGTTGCTAACCGTTTGTGGCCGGTGTCGCTGTGAACTCAGTCGGACCGCTCGTCAGAACTGGCCCGGCTGTCAGCACGGCGATCGCAGCTCTCCGTCTCGCTCCCCTGTGGGGCGCCCGATTTGGACACGCCGACCGCCTCTGGCCCAAACGGCGCCGGTCCGCGTGAACTATCTGATCATTCCGGGCCGGCGGAAACACCGGCGTGAGGGTGTTACTACGTGCCGTGAGCTGCTCACTTCTGGGAGAGCTTCATGTGCGAGCTGCGTGTTTGCGTGTCTTCCCCACCACATGCATTAGATCGGAAATAGTCGCATCGAAATCATCAGATGTTTTAAGGAAGGGCTTCATGCATGTATCTGCGCATTTTCTTTCCTCGCATGCAGCTGCTATTCATTATATCTGATCGCAAACCAATTGTCGTCTCGTGCTGACGTTGGTAACGGCTCGGCGATGGCTAGACTAGCGAGGGTCGGCGCCCGGCTCGGTCCTGACTCCGCTGGTTGACTCCCCTACAGTGGCAGCCGGACGGTGTTTAGACGATCAGTCAGACGTTATCTCGAGTTGGACGCCCGAGTGACGTCACGGTGCAGCACTCTGCGTCGGCCGCTGGTGCACAGAGGGGGTACTTGAAGGACTGACCGTCGACCTTTGGCCGGGCACCTCTTTGTGGATTGGTTGGTTTGGCGGTAGATAAAGAGCGATTAACATGATGGCTTGTAAATATTGCCGACACAACAAGTCGGAGGTGTCTTGTTACTCAAAGTCTATGGATCTCATCAATATTAAAAGGGTGTGTGACATGTTTCGCATCAGGTTACAGGCCTCGGTCAACTAACCCACATGACCCGGCAGCACGAGACAAACTGAATCCAATTGATCCGGGTCCAAACTGGGCGTTTTCCGACGTCCAGCTGTAGGCTGGAGATGGACTGGCTGGGTGCAACCTCGTGATTGAGGCAGACAGATGTCGAGTGCTGTTAGCAAACGACCGGTCTTGTGGAGGTGTTTTGGGGCTTGTAGGAAATAACTGGTGGCATGTTTATAGTCGCGACGCTACTGGAAATCCTACTATAATCCTACTATATAATGAATATATTGAAAATATATGCATTGAAACCTAAGAGAATATTTTGGACGGCTATTTTTGTCGGGTCTTTTTTCTTTTTGACGAGCGTATAAATTCCCGGAGCATTTGTCTGCATCGCTCGGAGGAGTGCCCGCGTAAAACGAGCTCGTTGATTCTCGAACGCACTGAAAACATCCCTGTTGAATAGCGGCGTATCCATAATGTTGCGGTAACTGCAGCATCCTTTCACACACTCCATTAGCTGGCCGTTCCGTGGCCATTTTCCGACCATTTTCTGACCATTTTCCCTCCACCCTTCTCCTTATATCACCGGCCGTACCCCCGCAGCATCTACGCGGGCAGCTACTGTCTCAGACCGGTACGGTCCGGCTCCCCGGGGCACTGGGAGTGGGTACGGGCTCGTCTGCCGCCGGTAGCGTCCGAATTTGGAGAAGAGAGGAGCGGCCACCAGTCGGTATTTCAGGCTCGCATCGATCGAAAGGGAGCGAGCGCAGTGAACTGGTCACGAGCACGAACCTCGCCGTTTGATAATGCTGACGTTCAGTGGGGTTTAGTGGATATTGACGTGACTGGATTTGTTAGCGGGTACGTCGCACACGGGTCAAATGGATCGGCGTGGTTGTCGCTTACGACACGCTACCTTGGATCTTAGTCATGCGAGCATTACCTTAGCCAAGTTATAGGTTCTAAGTTATAGGTGTTGTTGCACACCGTTTGCTCGCTATTTACGGCGTTCAACTGCAATTACAACTCGCGGAGCGATGCTCCAGCCCACTGTGTAGCCCGGTGAAGTTGAATGACGGGGTCGGCGGCTGACACGTTTCCCCGCCGTTTACCCGGCCGTTTTCACACAACACGTCTCATCTGTCTCAATTGAAGGAGACACGACCCGACCCGGGTGACCTCACCCCGCTACTGGTGCCCGTACGGGGCGGAAGGTGTTTGTGTCATCCATTTTATACGCCACTCATTTCATAAATTAACCATACTTGAAGTTGTTTTGGTCGCTATATTTTTGGTCGGTAGTTACTCGATGATTTTTTTTTTGACGCAGGCGATTTAGGAGATATATAGGTTTTCAGTGGCAGTTTAGGTACCACTACATCGTTTTCAAGTATTTATTACTGAAATGAAATGTCGCCGGTTCGGACACATTAAAGGTATTGGCGTAAAACGTGTCATTAAGCTGTCAGATTTCGGTAGCCACAGTCAATGACAACGGTATCAGGGCTTTTCATTCTCGTCTTCTGTATCGTTCCAATCAGCGTAGGTCGCGTCCTACCGTTCCTTATCCATCACTGAGACGAGGAGCGCTCGCCGTACCTGACCCCCATTCTAACCGGCGCGGTCCACCCCGTCTGCGCCAGGTATCCGGCAGCTGCAGTGTATCCTGCTGAAGGTGGCCCTGCTGCTCGGGGTCGAGGTGTACGAGAACGTCGGCTATGAGGAGCTGGTGGAGCCGTCTGACGAGCGGACCGGCTGGCGCGCGCGACTCAGCCCGCCCGACCACCCGGCCGCCGACTTCCAGTTCGACGTGCTCGTCGGAGCCGATGGAAAACGAAACACCTTCAAATGTGAGTAACCGTTGGTAGCGCGGTGGTCAGTTGGCGGAGCGGAGAGCGGCCGGGGTATGTTTGTTTGTTTAGTGGGATAGCATGTGTTCCGAGCCGTTAAGTTTGAATGCTAGTGAGGGTTGTGGTATTGAAGACAAACTTGAGGAGGGGCGGTAGCTTTAGTTGTTTTAAATGATAAGTGGAGCGTGAAAGTATTCCGTGTTGCTCGACAGCTCTTGCCTGGCCTCTTTGTTCCATTTGCTGCAGCTAATCAGTGCTCACTCGCGTTAGCACTGCTCGGTTTTACGTGCCACACCGCTAAAACCCTCGGTGTTTTCGGCGTAGAAAAAGGCTCTGGGGCCCGGCGGTGGTTTTGCCACGTCACACGGTGTCTATTGGCACGCTCGGAGCCGCTCGGCGCGCACGGGGTCGCCCCCCCTGCCCCGCCCCCTGGGCCGGCCGTGATCGTTGACATTGAGTGCCGTGGGGGACAAAGGCGCGGCACCGGCCGCTGGGGTCGCGGGTCACGTGATGGATGACGCACCATGGCGTGTTTTTGTGAGTCGCGGGGAGGGGCTCAGAGTGGGGCCGTGGTCTGACGGGGAATCGCAGTGGAACGGGTGGATGGATGAGATAGGAAAATAATGGTGGATCTAGAGTTTCACTTCTCTTGCTTTTACTTTTGAACAGGTTGAGCGCAACAAAGCGAATACAATGCGACATTTTTATTGCAGTATCCTGCTTTATAGTAATGAAGGGCACATTTTCATCGCACGCTTACGAGCTGCTTATTTTTATTCCTGCCTCGACAGCGTATTCATGTAACGATGATGATTCCACATATGGTCTATAAGGTCCCACCCAATGCGGTACTAACCATCCAACCTGGTCCAGGCTTCCGCCGCAAGGAGTTCCGCGGGAAGTTGGCCATCGCCATCACGGCCAACTTCGTGAACCGTCGCACCGAGGCGGAGGCGCGCGTCGACGAGATTTCGGGCGTGGCGTTCATCTTCAACCAGAAGTTTTTCCGGGACCTGTACGATGCGACCGGTATCGAGCTGGAGAACATCGTCTACTACAAGGACGAGACGCACTACTTTGTCATGACGGCGAAGAAACAGAGCCTGCTGGCCAAGGGAGTCATCATTCAGGTGTGTGGGCGAGGGAGACGAGGGGTACCCGGTCCAGGTCGGTACGTGAGTCTCCCGTCTCTAGGGCGACTGGAACGGAGCAGGAAGAGTGGGGATTTGCTATTTCTAATTGGCGACAATAAATTATTTCCCTTGCGTGACGAGCACCGTGTTGAGACAAGGTTCAGGGTATGACCTACTTCACATAATTGTTGTGAACTTTACCAGTTGCAGTGTGTTCTCCCCTTGCTTTGTCCCAATTGACCTGACCTTGTGTCTATCCTGCCCCCACCATCCGCAGACAGAGGCATTCCTGCGGCTCGTGACGCTAACACTTCCTCGAGCAGCCACCATCCCTGCCCTACCCTCCCCTCCCCTCCCCTCCCGTCGCTTCTCTCCCCATCCCGGCCCATCCCGCCTACTGTTTGTATTTGCGGACAACTGTCGCCCGCACTATCGCTGGGAGTGTCTGCGGACGCCGGTCTGCACAGTGACGCCGGCGGCTGCAGCGGTGCAGCCGTGACAGCTGCCGGTGTGGGCCGCTGTCCAGCTGGCCGCGGACCGACCATCGCCGGCTGATACGCGCCCCCGTCCCGCGATCCCCCCCCCCCACCGATGTTGACCCCCGCCCCGCCCCCGCCCCCGCCCGTCGGGCGCCCACCGACCGACGGCTGTCGCGGTTTCCGCCGACACTGTTGACGCTGCTGACTGTTGACATACGATAGCCGACACATGATATTGACGTGCCTGTGCCGTTTTTAGAGGAATAGGTTGGTGAGGCGACCTTTAGCAAAAGAATAGCTCCACTCGTCGAGTGCAAGGATTTTTATTAGAGACAAAGAATTGCTTTTTACGGCGAAACACCAATTAATGTATACAGAGGTTTTATGCTAGTCGGCCTCATCAAGTGTCATGCGGTACGTTCATAGGAATTGCTGAGCTTCCTCACTGGGCATGATGTCACATATCTTTTTATATCATATATTAAAATAAAAATCCTTTCTTCCCGCCAGGACTTCATGGACACGAACCGTCTGCTGTCTCCGGAGAACGTCAACCGTCAGAAGCTGATGCAGTACGCCCGCGAGGCGGCCGACTTTTCGACCGAGCACCGTCTGCCGCAGCTGCCGTTCGCGCTCAACCACTACGGCCGCGAGGACGTAGCCATGTTCGACTTTACGTGCATGTACGCTTCGCAGAACGCTGGGAAGGTGATGGAGCGGCACGGTCACAAACTGCTGCTGCAGCTGGTGGGCGACAGTCTGCTGGAGGTGAGAGCGGGTCGCGGGGGAGAGCGGAGCGGGGAGAACACGGCCGAGGGGTGATGAGAGTCAAATGGGAGATGTCCGAGTGATGGTGTGAGTCAGAAATGTGATATGTTGTTGATCAATGTACCGGTTTTTAGTTGACCGACTACTTGTTTGTGCTCAATTGAGCTGATCAGCCGCTCGGTCGACCGGTGGCTGGTTAGCGCCGTATGCGCGTCCAGCTAACTGGTCCGCGGTCGTGTGTCGAAGTCGGTAGTCCTTAACCCAGCTGTGAACTCGTCTACTTGGACAGCAGCTAACTGACCCTCTGTGTCTGTCTGTCACCTCCGGCAGCCGTTCTGGCCGACGGGCAGCGGGTGCGCACGCGGCTTCCTGTCCTGTTTCGACGCGGCCTGGCAGATGCGCTCCTGGGCGAACCCGCGAGTCACCACGCTGGAGTGTCTGGCCGAGCGCGAGTCCATCTACCGGCAGCTGGCGCAGACGACACCGCGCAACCTCAGCTGCGAGTACCACGGCTACACGCTCGACCCGCGCACCAGGTGCCTCAGGGGGATGTGTGGGATGTGGGGGACATGGATTGGAGCCGGGGAGGGGGATATGACATGTTGGTGGTGATGATTGTCGTTGGCGTGCTATGGAAAGTCGAGCCACCGCGAGTGTCGCAGGTTGAGGTGTCATTTGAAACGTTGGTACTGCGATTGTAAACCCCTGACCTACCTGGAATATGTTTGTGACCTGCGGTGACTGGATGACTTGTACGCTGATCTGGCGATCTGATGTACGCAGTGGCCTGTCAGCTGACCGGTGACCCCTCCGCCGTCAGGTACCCGAACCTGAACCGGGCCTCGGTCAGCCCGTACCAGGTCCGAGATCTGGTGGACACGGACTGCCCCGAGTCGCTGCAGCGAGAGCTGACGATCGTCAGTGACACCGAGCGCGCCGCCGAGCGGCCGGCCAAGAAGGCCCGCAAGGAGCCGCTGCAGCCCGACATGCTGCTCAAGTGGTGCCAGAAGCAGCTGGCCCTGACCGAGATCCAGGTCACCGACCTCACGCTCAGCTTCAAGTCAGGTGGGTGAAGAGGGACTGCTGGATGGTACACCTGGGGGACAGGGCTGTTTGTTGTGATGAGGCCTTACAGTGTACTGCCATCAAATGAGGCGAGCGAACGTGTGATAGGTAGTTCGGAAACGAATTCGAGTTAAAAAAAGGATGCCTGTTTTCCGTTACTTCTGATGAAAGTACATCTACTGAACAAATAATGCGTGTAATTTACCGTTTCCATTTTTAAGCCCTTGCTGATAGACAACGCGCTCGCACGTTTGTTGCTTATCTAGTTCAGTAATTACCGGCATGCCCTCATCTAACCGGCTCTTTTCCCGGCTCCGGCGGCAGGTTTGGCGCTGTGCGGCATTCTCCACAAGTACCGCCCGGACCTGGTAGACCTCTCCTCCCTGGACCGGGACGACCCGCTGGCCAACACCACCCTAGCCTTCTCCCTGGTGGAGAGCGAGCTCGGCGTGCCGCCGGTGATGACGGCGCAGGAGATGGCCGAGTGTGCCTGTCCCGACCGGCTGGCCATGCTCAGCTACCTCAGCCAGGTGTATGACGCGCTGCACGGAGAGATTCCCTACGTGAAGCCGAAAATCGCGGTGAGTAATGAGATGTGGGTGGACTGTAGGTGGTGTGAAGTGGGGAGCTTGGGTGGCGGGAAACTAGTCCGGGGATTGAAGCTCATGTCTGATTTAAATAGCTGTCTCGAGCTGAGCTTTATGCCCCATTTGTTTCGTCTTGCACGGATTTCACTCTGCTAGATATTATTTTCTAGACCATCGACTTGTGATTGATATGTGATCAGTGATTTCTCCTACCATGCATTGGTGTCATCACTGTCACTTCCTGAAAGGCAATTCTTAAAGACCCAGGTGTTTGTTCGTCGTAATTCAATCTGGCAATCCCTGGTAATTGGTAGACGTCCCCGGCCTGTCGCTGTCAGGAGCTGCTGCGGGAGGAGGTGGTGGACCCGGGCGGCGGCCGGCGGCCCGTCCCAGGACGCTCCCAGCCCGACGGACGACGCTCCTCGCTCAGCGAGAACGCGCGCAAACAGCGCAAACGCAAGAGCGACGCCGCCAAAGATAAGGTGGGTCGGTGGGTTTCGAGGTGGGTCGGTGAGGACCGGGAACTCAGGACAGGAGGCAGGGCGTACCACCAAGTCGGTTGGCTGAGCGGCAAGGAGATCTATGTGGGAAGAAGAACCTGGGCCCTGGGGTTGTCGGGTGATTCACCTCGTTTATTTTTTATTTTTATCGCGTTGAGTACTATGTTGAACGTCAATTTACCATTCTGGATTCGGTATTTAGGATACCGGCTACATTATCATAGAAAAATTTTGATTGCACCAGGAGTTGCAGCGGAGTTGCAGCGGAGCGGTATATTAGCTTCCGCTTCCCCATGATGAGCGTTATGCCGCTCCCCACGCCCCGACTGACCGGTGGCAGCCGCCGCGCCAGGCCGCGGACGATCCGTTCGCGCCGCCCGAGATCGGCCCCCTAGACCCGTCCAAGGTGGCGCTGGTGGCCGCCGCATTCGGCGACACGTACCAGTACGAGCCGGGCCCGGACTCGGACTCCGGACCGGAAACGGACGGCGAGCGGCCGGCGGCGGGCGCGTCCGACTGGCCCGGCCGTCCGCAGCTGCCCGTGGCGGCGCTGGAGGCGCGGCTGGCCGCCCTGGAGGCCGCCCACGCCGCCGAGCCGGAGCGGCGCCAGCAGATCCGCCAGCAGCGCCGCCAGCTGCGCTCCCTGGCCCAGCGCAAGGCCGAGCTGGAGGCCGCCCTGATGGAGACGGGGGGCGGCGGATCGGACGGCGGCACAGGACCGGATGACGCCAGTCTGCACCTGTACCGGCGCACGGCGGCGTCCTTCGAGCAGCGCCGCATGAAACTGCAGGATATGGTGTTTCATCCCGTGAGAGCGAGAGCATGGTGCCGGCTGAGTGCTGGATGAAATGGAGTGAACCTACTAACTAAGGACCCGGACGGCTACCGACAGCCAGCCTGAGAGTGGAGTGACAGAGCTGCTGAAAGCCGGGCTGTGTTGAAACTAAACATCAATTACAGATGCTCAATTCAACTGCAGTTTCGTTTCGTTTGGTTTGGCGTATTGTGAAATCTAACGGTTTGCGTGTGTCTAGCAGAGTGAAATTTGGCTACTAATTTGACGTTGCGTAACAAAGTCATGCCGTCCTAGACCGCCGGACAGCCGTAGGTATCAAGAATACGAACATGGACAACGTACGGTTTTGTTGTTGTTGCTTTACTGACAATATGCAACACGATATACAATTTAGGCCAATGTTTTGAATTGTTATCATTTGGGACGTATGGCTTGAAAAAGACATTTTGTCGAAACACATGTGTAGCCAATTCAAAAGAATATAATTCAAAATAGTTCCCATTGTTTATCACATTACAATACTACTTGTCCTAAGCTCTTATCAACGATATACAATATTAGTGACCTATCTTACGTTTTTTTTTTCTTCTCCGGCTTGCTGTGGTCTTTTCCTGGTCATGTTGCCTGCTTCGCCTCCCACATAAACTTTTTTCAGGGCCGAATTTTTGCGTGGCTATGTTGTGTGCGTGAACTAACACTAACACGAAATGACCTTGTCACATATGTGAGATGCTCTACGAACTAGTAATAATTGCAACTTTAGAAGTGACTTAAAAAGCATAGAGGATAACGGATTATTGGATCTCAGGGAGCGGCGTCTGATGTACTTGACACACTTTGACCAAGGACTCGCGCTGTGTCTGGATCATGTTGATTTGCGTTCATTGCCGCCGCACCGTTTTCAGTTTATTACCTTGCTCTCATTTACCGGCAGGGTCGCGTGATCCAGGACCTGAAGAAGGATCTCGCTCCTGGCGGAGCGGGACCCAACAAAAAGGAAGAGTTCGCCACCAAAATCAAGGATCTCGAGGCCAAGTTCAAGGGAAATTACGTTCCACCAGACAAGAAACCAAAGGTGTGACAGGCTCAATTCTAAAACCCAGCGAATTTATATCAAATTTCAGTGGACTGGTTCCATGGTGTAACTTATCGCACTTACAGATCGTGTGATGGAAAAAATAGGTGTTTCGGTTAGCATCTATTGTTACACTGTTCTTTTTTTTTGTAAACTGTAAACGTGAAGTACAAGGCAACCGCTCAGTACGGTGACTTCCCCCACCCGTCGCCGCCAGGACCTGTCCCGGGCCATCGGCCGTATCGAGAAGACCGACTGGAACGTCCGGGAGATCGAGCGGAAAATCGAGGACAGCAAGAAGGTGCACACGAGCCGCGAGCCCGCCCAGCCGGTGCCCATGTGGAGCAAGGACATGTTCGACGATAAGGTAGGCACGAGCGGGAGGCAGAATCTACCGCCCAGCAGGGACATAGATCTGGCAGGGCGTGGTCTTTGTGCGCCGTTAGAGGTTTAGGTGGTCGAGAAAAGGCGCAGTAATATCATTCAGTATTTTTCTGCACATACCTCTACTTTGTCTTGAGTCCTCAAAAGTCATCTGAGCTTAGGCTAGCGGGCTTTAGTTTTGCTCGGGGGCTTCGACTTTGGAGTTATGTTTACGAAGACGCTGTCGCCAAGGAACATTGTCTCTAGCGGAGACTTCTGGCACAGTATTGGGTGTTTACAACCCTCTGTTTGGGACGGGGTCATTGTCAGATAAGTATGTCGAGTCGTCAGCGACTCGTGTAGCGCCAGCCGAACGGGAGCCAAACTGGCGACCGCGTCGAGCCGGCTTTGGCAGCTGTAGTGTGGCGTTAAGGGACAGTGGGGACAATAACAGAGCTGAGAACGGACGGGCCGCAACGGACTCAGATTGCTGTCAATGCTTTGCGAAGAGGCGCAGTAGGAAAGGCAAAGAGAGCTGCCGGCCAAGCTCGCGAACGCTATGATACCAAATGAAAAAGTGGTCAGAAATTAAGTTTTCATTTTAACGACCTGCCACTACGGAAAATGATACTGTTCATAGTATTGGGGGAGGGGGAGGGGCTAAATTGGCGCCTTCCATAATTAATAGCGTTCTATTAGCCTCATGGGTGGCCGTGGGAGTCATGCATACACAGCTCAAAGCCAGGTAACAGCAGTTTTTGAGGAAGGGGACTGGTGTTACCGTGTGCCTTTCTGCGTGTTTGGTATATTGTAGAACGCATGTTAACATATTTGTGCTTTGATCAGCACAACATGTTCGTTGTTTTACAACCGACAGATCACTTACATATTCGCTTCGAGTGGACTGTATAGCCACTCACATTCAGTGACACGTAATAAATTAATTCTACACACAACACTCCATCGCTGTACATAAACACACCTGCCTGTGTAGTGTTTGACCGCGTGTCCCTTCACCTCCTCTTCTCACTCTGTGTCGCCGCTGTTCCGCTCCGCTCTGTTCCGCCGGCGGACAGTACCAGGCGATGCGGAATCTGGCGGAGCGCGGCGCCGTGCCGCCGGAGACGCTGCGCAAGTACGCCGACATCGACCAGCACCTGCGGCGACTGGAGATGAAGCTTCGGGAGGGCACCACGCGCGACGTGGGCCAGCGGGGCTCGAACCGGGTCTCGCAGATGGCGCAGCAGTTCTTGGACAGGGCCGACCGGGCGCCGCCGGCCGAAAAGGTAGGTGCAATAGAGGGAGGGGCGGAAGGAGCAGTGTTCGATGGGAGTGGTGAGGCGGCTTCAGTTGATTGATAAAACAGCAAAGGGAGGATGTATATTTTTCATGTAAAATATTTCGATTGTGAAGCTCATTTGTTTCGATTGTTAAGATCGATTGTTAGCGGAGCGAAGTGAGGTTATTTTAATCGTCTGAAGGCTAACGGGAAAGCCAGATACACTTAGGTTTATTGAAGTGAAGGCTGCAGCTGCAGAAGGTTCAAATTGATTGGTGTATTTTAAATTTGTACAGAAAATTGTTTAATTTACACCTAACATTATTAGTTGTTAGTGATGCCCGTAGGCGACCGGTGTGCATGCCTTTCGTTCGTACAGTTTGAATAACCCACGCTTTACTCCAGTTGCGAGACACTACCGAGATGAAACTAATTGGGGACTCTCATTCGGTCGATAAAACTTGATGCTTCATTCCCTGTTCATTTTTTATAGCGTTTCCTTATATTCTGGAATTGGCGTTTTTCATGAGCTTTCTAGCCTACACTCCTACCTACACTCCATTTCCTACACTACACTCCTACCTACACTCCATTTCCTACACTACACTCCTACTACACTGCACTCCTACTTCAGGCATACACTCCAGTGGTATAGCCCTGCCAGATGTTGCTTCTGTTGCACTGCTGCTCCAGTGATGCCTGACCGTCATCCCTTCCCTGTTCCTTCGCAGAAGACGGAGGCGGGTGCGGCCGAGGCGTGCCACTTCTGTAACGAGCGCGTGTACCTGGTGGAGCGGATGTCGGCAGAGGGCAAGTTCTTCCACCACGGCTGCTTCCGCTGCGAGTACTGCGGCACCGTGCTCAAAATGAGTGAGTACTGTGGGCTCGAAATGAGTGAGTAGGATGTGGGCTCAAAATGAGTGAGTATCCTGTGCACCCAAAATGAGTGAGTAGGCACTGTGCTCAATGAATGCATGAGCTATGATGAAATGAAGTAAAAGATGTTGTGTGCTCGAAATGAGTAAGGACTGCGCTCAACGTGAGTTGCGTTTTTCTTAGTTTCAAACGTGTTTGCGGCGGCCTGGTCAAAATGCGGAGAATTTATCTGTTATCATCTCGTGTCGTGTCTCGTTTCCTGACATTTCTTCTCCACCTCCCCAGTGAACTACGCGTTCGACCAGGACTCTGGCCGGTTCTTCTGTATGCCGCACTTTGGTCTCCACTCGCTGGTTAAGTACAAGTACCAGCGGAAACCCGAACAGCCGACCGACACGCCTGACAAGGGGGTGAGTCTGCGGACGATCGCCGCGAAACGATGGGATTGGGAGAACGCTCGTGAAACGCGATGCCCTGACCTCTCTTCAGGCGCCCAGCTTGATGTCCATGGATTAGAAAATCAATATTACCTATCCGATTGATCTCATTGCGAGCATTTCATTGTGGCACATTGCCGTTTATTGGGTTACAGAAAAGTAATTGTCTCTCAGCTTGCATGTGCTTTGTTTAGTGTAGTGACGTACTACCATTACCAACCCACTTTGTCAGTGTACCACTCTGACACTAGCCTTACTAGCCTGCCAACCGCACTATGCTCCTCACCGTACCCATCTAATCCGCCGTGTGTTCGTCCCTCTCTCCAGAGTCTCTCTGTGCCCGGCGCTGCGGCGCGCGGCGCCACACCGGAACGTGCCGAGTTTGAGAACAGCGTGCTGGCTGTGGCGCCCGAGGAGCGTCTGTCTGAGATGGACGAGGACGAGTGGACGGACCACAACTTCGGCATGTCGGCGGCCGAACTCACCAGCGAGGACCTTCTCGATGGAGAGGACAGGTGAGAGGACGGGAGGAATGGTGGTGGTGAGAGGACGGGAGAAATGGGAGGACGGCTGGGGAGGGGATGGAAGGAATGGGGGAATAGCTGGTGAGAGAACGAGAGGGACGGGAGGACACAGGAGCCTATCTGGACAGGCGTAGCATGAGGACGAGCGAGATATGAGCTTGATGGGAAGACGGATGACCAGTTGGTTGGGAGAATAATTGATAGAGCGGGAATGATAGTGCAATGATAGAGCGGGAATGATAGTGCAACGGGCTTGTGAGTCGGGAAAGGCGAGACTGGTGTATATCAGTGCGGGAAGGCTTGCGGTCCTAAGTGAGAATGGGTTGTCGTCCGATTGCAACACTCGCTCTCCTCCTCATATGTCCTGAGTGAGGACGAGCTGTGGTCGTCCGTTTCTGACTAGTACGACCTGTCCTCTGTTTAACCCGCTGTCCTCTCGCGTGTCCTCAGTGAGGACGAGCTCTCCTCGTCCGACTCGGACGAGTACGAGCCGGCTCTGGACGAGGACGAGGTACTCCGACTGGCCGAGCGCTGGCGCCGCAGACACTCGCAGGACCCGCTCGACGAGCCCAGCGACCTGTACGAGTCAGACGGCTGCGATCGGGACGGAGACGGTGAGTGTCTGTCCTGTATGGAGCGTCTCGTGCGTGTCTGAGACGAGCTGGGGAGAAGGGTTCTTGTGGTGTGCTGCAAAGTATTGGTCGCCGTTACCCCTTTCAAGCAGTGCAACAAGTTGTCAGGTACAGAGGGTGCAGCATTGCATATTTATGACTGCCTACCAAACCTGTCCCAGTAGCCTCTGTGTCATGTCGCCTGCCTCACACGTCCCCTGACAATCATCCGTCCATCGGTACAGACTCTGACACGGCGACCCAGTCGGAGACTGAGGACGACGCATCGGCCCGACTGCGGCGCCAGCAGGAGGTACACCTGGCAGAGGACGTACTCAAGTCGCGCAACCGCAGCAGCAAGCACGGCGACACCAGCGACACGGAGGTGGGTGCCGGAGGGAGGGAAAGGGAGGGCTCGGGATGGGAGGAACTGGGCGTGTTTGGACATGGTTGGAGACGTGGAGAGGCCGTACAGCGTGGACTCACGTTGGGAAAGTTTGTGAGAATTTGGTTTGTGCTGGGTATTGAATATGGTTACCTCATCATCGAATTTAGTATCAAGCTGGGTTGTGAAGGTATATGATATGCTGACTCCATGCAGCTTTCATTTTGTGGCTGTTTACTAGATTTTGCTCGTCATGCCAGACATGTGTGATGTGAAAACCTTTTTTTACCTGTATTCATTTACGTCTCTGAAAAGCTTCATATCTGGAAACTGCCGTTTCACCATTTTGAACATCTTCTGTAGTAAATTGGTGTTGGTTAAAGTCGTTCCTACATAGATGCCAATACTGTTGGCTGTTCTGCAATCACACCTTAGCTCACGCGATGCATATAAGTTGAGTTTAGGAATATTCAACTTGGCCCGGTTGAGGTACTGGTCAATTCTCGATCGTTCATCGGCTGTCCGCTGGGTGCTGTTTTAGGCTCTGGCGTTGTCAAACGGCTCGGTCCCGGTCACCACCGTCTCCTCTTCCACCGTGCCGACTTCACGCACATCCGGAGCCACCCCGAAAGTCCCGCAACCTTCCCCGAGTCCCCGCACCCTGAGTGCCTCCCCGACTCCTGGGGGACCGCGTACTTCTCCGACTCCCGGGTCCGTGGGCACTTCTTCCAGTCCCGGGCTCCTGCGTGTGTCTCTGACTCCCTATGTCCCGTCCACTTCCCCGGGTCGCGGTACCACTGTCACTGGGGCGGGATCAGAGGGTGCTGCTGCTGGCCTCTCCGGCGGCGGAAGCTCCCCACATCAGTCTGAGAGGGCCCGCTGGCTGGCCGGTGGCGCTCCGACAGCCACACCTAGTCAGAGCTTGGGGTTGACGCAGTCGGTGAAGCTGACAGTAGGCGAGTCTGGGTTGAACCAGCAGGTGGAGGGTGGAACTGGGATCTCTGCTGGGCTTCAGACAGCTATGGGTTCGTCCCGGACGAACGGGGAGCGCTCCGAGCGATCCCCTGGGCCTGTAGCTCATTATAATATGCCTGCTCAGGTGGGATCAGCTGGGGAGCTCACAGGGACGAACGTTTCAGCGCCACGTGGGGTGATACCTCCGGTCAAAACTGTTGTAATCACAGCTAAAACCACCGACATGCCCAAGTCAGCGAATGGCGTAAATGCCCAACAGGGGCCGGGCATTTCTGTCAAAAATCCGGTTGATCCTATGAAAAGTAAAGTATCTTCGCAGCCAGCAGAGGTAGCTGAAAAGGCCACGTCCCCATGCAACCAGAAAGCAGTCTCTGGGGCCCCATCCCAAGACTCTGTTGGGCCTCCTCAGCCAATAGAGACTGCTGAGCCAGCGGCATCACCGGCCCAGCCTACGGAGACGCCCTCTCAGACCTCGGGAACAGCCAAGACATCGGATACTTCTTCCCAGACCTCCGGGACCCCGGCTCAGGCCTTCCTGAATCCCTGTAAGATCAATGAGCCCCCGCCCGACTCCCAGAGTACCGAATCTTCCTCCAAGCCCTCCGCCGTTCCGCCCCAATCTCTGTCCTCCACCGCTCCTGGCCCCGATCCGGCCCCGACGACCAACCAGCGCCGCTCGCCGTCCCCTCCTGTACCGGCCCGCCCCGCCGCCTCCGCTCCCCCATCTACCGACACCCAGCAGCGGCAGCAGGGACGGCGCGGCGACGGCTGCTGCCGGCTGCAGTGACCGCCCGGCCGGCCGGCCGGCGCTCGTAGGTGGCTCGTGTTGCGTGCTGTGTCTCCCACTAACGCTCGAGACAGTGTGCTAACACGACGCGCTCGGCCGGCCGGCCGGCCGGCGGTTCCCATCGGTCGGTCCCCGGCCTGTGCCGCTAGTACAGAGTCGCAGACGGACCCCGCACCCCGCGGCGGTCTATCAGAGCCCAGCTCCGGCCGGCTGCCTGCAGCAGAGACCGTCTTGGTCCGATTCATTCTACTCTAGTATCTAGAAAATTTGAGGTGCTGAGCCCTGGAAAGCTATCTCAGGGAGTGTTTATTTCGTGTCAGATTAGATTGTCGATTTACTTGGCGAAGTTCGGTCTGACCCCGCAGTCTCGGGTCCCAGAGTTGTGTGGGTTGCCGTCACGGGATCTTTCTCACTATCCAATCAGTAGTTAGTTCGATTCAACCCGATGAAATAGACAGAAATGACCTCCCATCTTGCGGTACTTCAGCTGGGTACCAACTACCAGATTTGTGGTGCGAAAATGACTGCGGACAGTTCGGTTAACAAAATGTGTGGACTCTACTCCTGTAAATTGATGGACTAGTGCATGACTGCATGTGTCAGTTTTCGATCCATTTTAGCCTGGTTTTTAAGTTGAGGTTCGTTGAATGCAGATACTTCGTTTGGTCTATGTATTCATCTCTTCTGACTAATACGTTCATATTACTTTTGTTTGCTTATCAAAATGTATGTAAATACTAAATTCATGGAGTGCGTTGACACATTACTCACCGTGATGTCTAATGGTCCAGCATTTGTTCAGGAAAAGGATAGCGAAACGAACAAAACCTCAAGATGATGCCGTACTCGTCATTCATGGCGTCATTAGTATTTTATTTCAGCATTGACTGTTAGGCATTTGACGCGTCTGGTTCTTTTTGTGTCAAACAAAATATTTTAAATGCTCACACATATGTTGCCAACAGTTAAGTTCGTTGTGTACAGCCCGTATCATCAGTTACCCGGTTTGTTTGCTACCGGTCACTTTCGTGAGTGGTTGTTTGCCTGCAACTGTTCCTGTTGTTCCTTACGGAGCTTCATAACTCTGTCCAAAATTGTTAACTACAACGAGGAAGCTAGGATATTATTCTTGTCCACCAGTAATCCGTTATTTTGTTTTCATAAGACATGAACCTTAGGTCTGCCGATACATATGTGGGTATATCTGCAGAGTGACTTTATATGACGGTCAGGCACTATGGTCGTAGTCAAACACACGATGGTAACAATCGCGGCTGCCTCTACCGCAGCCGTTGTATGAAAATGCCGTGATCTCTCCACATTTACCCCCGTCTCTCCCCTGACGCCTTCCGTTTGTTTCTCCCGCAGACGTCCTCCGACTCGGACTCCTCGTCCTCGGAGGAGACCACCTCCTCCTCGGAGGACGAGGACGCCACGGAGGTGGCCACCGACTCGGAGTTTGACGACGCGCCGGCCGCCGCGCCCCGGCCGCTGCCCACCATCGTCATCGAGAACTCGGCCGTCAGCGAGGCCACCTCGCCGGAGCCGGGCTCGCCGCGGCCCGGAGAGCGGCCCGAGCCGATCGGCGCCGAGCAGGGGCGCCCGGAGCCTGCTGCCGAGCCGGCCGAGCCGCCGGCTCCGGCTCCGGCTCCGGTTCCGGCCCCGGCCCCGGCTCCGGCTCCGGCTGAGGCAGCCTCTCCGGTTAAAGCTCCGGCAGCGAAGAGGACGCCGTCGTCTTCGCCGCGCAGGGCGGACGCCGCGAGTCCCACTGAAGCGAAGGAGAAGGGAAGGGCCGCTCCGACGGCACCAGCGGCCGCGAGGAGAAAACTACCGGGGAGGCAGCGCGGAGCGGGCGACCAGGCGGAGACGATTAAAAATGTCAACGCTCGTCCACGTGCGGCAGCGGGTTTGAAGAAGTCGGCCACCACTGCGGAGGCGAAACGCTCCACGGCAGAAGAGGAAGAGGAGGAGGATTCCGTGGCGAAGATCATCCGTGAGGCGCGGAAGAGCGCGCCCTCGCATCGACCCTACCTCATCCAGCGTACCGAGTCGAGCGAGGCAATCGCCTGGAAGAATTCGCTGGAGCTAAAGCGGAAGTATCTGACGGAGCAGACGGCACCGTACGCTCCGTCCAAGTCTCAATCCACCACAGACCTGGACAGTCGCGTCAAGACGTTCATGAGTCGGATCTCGGAGACGCAGAAGCTGCTGGGCGCACGGCCGGCGGCGGCGCCGGCGGTGCGGCCGTCGTCTGGCGTTCGACAGACACTGGATTCGCGACTGCCGAGCCTCTCCAGTCGGTTAGCTGCCGGCGGGACGCTGACATCGACAGCAAGCACCACGGCGTCGACGGCTGCGGCGGGGACCACGTCAGCGGTCACCTCACGTCTGGGCTCGCCCCTGACGAGAACCCTCTCCGCGTCTCCGGCAGTACCGGTGGCAACACCAGCACCCGCTCCGGCGGCGGCCGCTGCCGCTGCGTCCGTCAGTGCTGCGTCCCCTCCTCCCCCGCCGCCCG
The DNA here is from genome assembly GCF_019059575.1 of Amphibalanus amphitrite. Lineage (NCBI taxonomy): Eukaryota > Metazoa > Arthropoda > Thecostraca > Balanomorpha > Balanidae > Amphibalanus > Amphibalanus amphitrite. The sequence goes on along the minus strand of NW_024881699.1, from coordinate 738,620 downwards.
CTAGTCCTCCTCCCACCTCCCCTCCGCCTCCCGTGCCGTCCGCGTCCCCGCCCGCCTCTCCTCTTCCACCTCCCGTGCCGGAGGTTCCTCCACCAGAGACCTCCGAGACGGGCGGCAGTGAGTTGGACGACGCGCCGCCCTCCGGGGTGGTACCGGCCGCCGCCACCGCGTCAGCCATCACCCCCGGCACGCCGCCGACTGTCTCCAGTTCCACCCCGTCCTCCATCAGCTCCGGCTCGGAGCAGGCCGGTGCCGCGGCGCCGCCTCCACTGGAGGCCGCCCCCAGCCAGGACTCGGCCGGTCAGGAGCAGATGGAACTGGAGGAGAGCCTGACGGATATATCGGTGGTGGATTCGCAGAGTGGAGAGGCGCGCGCGGCCGTGCTGGCGGCGTTTGCCGAGACGATGCACTCGTCTCTGAGTGAGGGTACTGATCTACAGACGTCTCCGCCGCCCACCCCCACCGTGAAGGAACAGCCAGCGAAGGCAGCGACGGCAGAAGCTGAGAGAGTAGAAACTGCGCCGCCGGCTGGGGTGGACTCGTCGGAGCAAATGGAGGCTGCGTCGGCGGTCAGTGTCGTGAATGATCCTGATCAGACACCTGCTGGCGCTGGGTCGGCAGACTTGCCGGTGCCGGTCGCCGAGCCCACGTCTCTGGACGTCTCGCCGGCTGACTTTGACGCCCTGCTGGGTGGTCTGGACGTGACGCGTCTGGAGGAGAAGTTTGAGGGTGTATGTGGGGAGCAGGAGACATCCGCCGCGGCCTCTCCTGCTCCGGCGGATGCGAAGGATGCTGTGGAGGGTGAGCTGTTGAAGAGTGAGGAGCCGATGCCTGCTGAGTCTGAAGATCTTCCGGTTTGTAGCGAGCCTGACGCGTCTGCCGCTGCCCCTGTCGCGCCTGCCGCTCCGGCCGCGGCCATCACACCGGCTGCTGAAGCTCCGGAGCCGACCGTCGCAGACGACACCGTGTCAGCTCTTCCACCCAGCAAGGCGGCCGCTCTCGACGTCACCCGTCTGATCGAGGAGAACCGCACGCTCCTGTCTCAGATCCGACGGCGCCGGTCGAGCGGCGAGCCGGTGTCTCCGGCACGCCGCTCCGCCGAACCGGAGCCGCCGCCACCTCTCCCGACTCTCCCGCCGGCGACGGCCGACTCGGTCGAGTCGCCGGGCGAGTCTGCGGCGCGCGACGCCACCGAGCTCGACCTCTCTGACTGGGCGCACGAGTCGGAGGTGGCCAGCGTGGCGGACGTGCCGCACGAGTTCCGCGTGGACGAGAGGTTTGTGACGGTGCGGCGCGGTACCGGGGAGAAGGCCAACCTGGCCACCCTCAGTGACTTTGAGGACGACGTGTCGGAGCTGCCGGAGGACCCTGTAAAAGCGCCGCCTCCCGTGAAACAGGAGGAGGAAACGAGAGATGTGTTTGATGATCTGGATTTCGCGGACAACAGTGCCAGTGGGGACGAGGGAGGGGCGCCACCGCCGCCAGCGGCTAAAAATCGGGGTCGGTGTGAGTATGTGTACCCTGATGCGGCTGCTAGTCCGCCCTCGCCGTCTTCCGAGGCTAAAGACAGTAAGGTGGATATTGTGGGTGCTGGTGAACCGGTGCCAGTCGCTGCAGTTGAGGAAAAGCTTGCTGACAGTGCTGTGCCAGAAAGTAAAGAAACTGTGTCGGCAGCTAGTGGTGAAGCACTTAGAGATAATGTAGCTTCCAGCCGGCCGGTTACAGCTGCGGCTTCTAGTAAAGCGGTAACGACAGCTCCGGCCACAAAGTCTGCAACAGCTGAGTCAAGCAACGGCAAGTTGATCTCTGCTACCAAAGCTCCGGAGAAGCGACGATCAGCTGTCGAAGCGCTAGCAGAGAGTAAGTCCAAGTACGTCAAGAGCTCAGGTTACGGCAAGATCACTGCTCAGAGTAGATCAGCCTCCGGTGACTCCGGCGGCTCGGGGACCTGTCTGACTCGTAAGTCCTCCATTGGCAAGGAACCGACAGGGTCTGGCTCTCAGAGGGCGCCGAAGGAGAACGGTGTATCGGTCAGGTCAGCGTCCTCCACCCGGAGTCGCCCGGCTTTACAGCGAGGCACGGCGGACCGCATCTCAGCCCCGCCGGGAGCGCTGGCCGGCCGCGCAGGGGTGGTCACCCGTCCGGGGGGCGCCGGCCGCGCGGCCAGGCCGCTCTCGGCCGGACCCATGATGGCTGTGCACTCAGCGCAGGGTTCGATCGCTGCCTCCGGGTCAGGTGCGGGTTCGGCACCGAAGAGCACGCCCACGCCGGCCCCGAGGTCCGCGCCGGCCGCCGCTCCGGTCCCCGCGGCGAGTCCAGCGCCGGTGGCTGCGGCACGAACCCCGGCCAAGTCTCCGGCTACACCGCGAGCGGCGAGAAGCGCCGCGGCGCCGCCGGCCCGCGCCGACATCAAGGTCTCGCCAATCGTGGAACAGGCGAGCGCTCGTCTGCTGCTGCAGCGTAGTCCCACAGACTCCGCCATCATGCTGAGTCAGCGCCCGGGGGCGGCGGCCAGGCCGGGAGCGCCGGCGCCGCGCGCTCAGCAGGGCAGCCTGGTGCGTGATCTGGTGCTGAGCCGCGTTAAATCGCCGGAGAGACAGCTGAGGAAGCGGCTGTCCTCCCCGGCGTTTGGCCCACGCGTCCCGCCGCCGCCGCCGCCCCCGACAGCGCCGCCGCCGGCCACGCCGCCCACGCCGCGCAGACCTTCCGTGGGTGACGCGCTGCCGTCCGGCCCGCCGCCGCCCAAACCGCCGCGCGACCCGGCCGCCGCTCTGTCTCTGTTCACACCGAGCACACCGCCGGTGCGGCCGGGCGCTCTGCGCGGAGCACTCAGCCGCAGCACGCCCAGCGTCCTGGAGCGGGCCGGCGCCGGCTCGGCGGCCGGCACCCCGGCGGGCGCCGCCAGTCCGGACTGCTCCAGCAGTCCGTCCGTGTCGCGCAGTCCGGAGCGGGGCGGTCCCGAGGGCCGCTCGGACCCGGCCAGCTGCGGCCACGACCTCGGCAAACGGGAGCACCCGCGCCGGCGCAGCATCATCCGGGCCATCTCCGGTGAGTGATTACATCGGCCAGCGGTAACAGTTCAGTGACTTTTGTCAGCCATTTGGTGCACTGCTGTCTCTGTCTATTTGTTATACAATTTCATCGTAATCAGAGACGACATCCAACATATTCAGTCTTGATATTTATTCGTAAACACCGAAAGAACGGTTTCTGTTTTCGTTTTACCACCGCTACCGTCATGTTCAATCCTCCTTGCTCTATTAGATCTGAAAAAACACATTGCCTCACCTTTGCCCATGCTTCCAATAAAATGTTTCATTGTTCCGCAGACATTTTCAAGTCCGGTGAGAAGAAGGGCGGGGCGTCCAGCCCGCCTCCGGGGAGCCCGCCGGAGCGTCGGCGCAGCTCGGCCAGTCCCACCCGGGCACCACAACAGCCGCAGCCACAGCAGCAGCAGCCGGCGCCCTTCGTCAAGGCCAACTCTGTGCGCGACAAACTGGGACTCAAGTTCCGCAGGGGAAAGGTAAGGGTGGTGGACCGGTCAATGTCGGTCTTCTGACTATTAGGTGCTTATTTTGACAGGTGCATGTGTTCTATAAATCATGGTTGTTATGCTGAATACTTGGAAACAGAATGTCCCAACCAGGCATTTATACCTGTTACGCATACTCGCTTAGTATAGGATCGCATTCCGTCTGACCCCCTCTGACCCCGCTTTGTGTCACCCAGGAGCGGAGGTCTGACGGCGGGCCCGAGTCGCCTCGCACCTCTGGAGAGCCGCCGTTCGCCGGCCCGGCCGCTGTGCACAGCCCCGGTGAGTCACAGGTTCTCGCGCGGTCCAATTAGCGCGTCTCAGGACGGTGGTTCTGTTGGTACATCCCCTGTTTCTCAGACGGCCAGTTGCTTTTTATAGTTTTGAAATCTCAGTACGGTTAGAGCCGTCTGACCGTTCTCATCTGTCCCGCAGACGCTTCTCTGTCGGAGTCTCTAAGCCAGTCTCAGTACAGCGATGCGGCCACTCCGGGCGGCTCGCTCACCAGACGGGCCAAGACCAGCCGCGCCGCTCGACACGCCGAAATGAGGAGGTGCGTATAATTACTCGGGTGATGCGCGTGACAAGCCATAGTGTTGAGCTTAGGGAGGGAGCGCCGGTGGCCTTGATGTGGCGGTCTACTCAGATATAAATCCTCTCGGCTGTTGACGGTATTGTTTTGTGCAGAACCCCAGTTATACCGTTTCCAGGCTGCAGCGGGCGCAATAGCTGACCCGTCTGACCTCTGTAATACAGGCCGATCTGATCCCTGTATCTCCTCCCACTCCCGTTTCCCAGGCTGCAGCGGGCGCAGGAGCTGCAGCGTCAGCTGGACGAGGTGGAGGTGCGACAGCGGGATCTGGAGCAGCGCGGCATCGCCGTCGAGAGGGCCATCCGTGGAGAGGGCGGGCAGGGTGAGTTGTACTCACTTCGCACTGGGAGTGAGTGGCGCAGAATGAAGTGTGGTGCGCTGTGATGGAGGTAGCCAGCCAGCTTTAATTGGTACTGTTGAGTTCGTTTCGTCTGGTCCCTTTTAGTTCCTGTTTGCAACATACAATATTACTTTTTCCAAAAAGTGCCCTAGTTTTAAAAAAGTACGCGTTTGTTTGTGTGAAAGGATGTTATAGTCGTTCTGTTTGCATGTTAATAGGGATTTAAGACACGTTAACCCATTTTGACTCCGAATCGTCCGTCCGTGTGCGTTCTAACTGAGCGTTTGCGTCTGTCCGCTCTATTGCGTGCCACCCGTCCATCCCACTAACTGCCCGACCCGCCCCTCCCTCCCCTGTCCGTCCGCGCGGCGCTTCCCCAGCCTCCGCCGGCGTGGACGAGACGACGCTGATGCACGAGTGGTTTGAGCTGGTGCACGAGCGCAGTCTGATGGTGCGCCGCGACCAGCTGCTGCAGCTGCAGCTGCAAGAGCTGCAGCTGGAGGACCGCCACGACCGGCTGCAGCTGGAGCTCAGAGAGAGAATGGCCACCAGCGGTGAGTCGGTCGGGAGAGGTGGTGAGTTAGTCAGGGATGAGTCGGTGAGCAGTGAGGAGCGCTGACTGACTGTTGGAGATTGGGGTGGACTTTTGCTGGATATTGAAGCGAACGAACGACTAATTGCCAAGCATTCTGTCAGGCTGCCGAGAAAAGTCGTTTCTGAAATGACTGCGACATGTTTAAGTGGACATGTCTATTCAGATTACCGAGTTTTTTTTTCGTCAAACGTGCATAATATGTGATCTGTTTCCCTGTATACTGCGAATGCTTCGTAAGGACAGCGTACCCACGTCTGCTGCTATGCCCTGACTGATGATGCTAATTTATGCTCTTATTCTCATTTCACCGTTTACCACCACTCTCATCTGACCCCTCCGAGCCACCGCAGTCCTCCCGCCCCAGCTGTGCCCGCCTCTGACCCCCGTACCTCTGTCCCCAGACGCCCAGAAGTCGGCCGATGACGTGGAGCGGGAGCGGCAGGTGGTCAGCTCGCTGCTGGAGATCTCCGAGCAGCGGCGCTCGCTGCGCGCCGCCATGGACTCGGAACAGGAGAGGTACGAGCGCGGTGTGACGCGCCGCCACAGCCGGCTGGTGGCCCGGGCGCGCGGTGGGCGCTGGTGGCGGCCGCGCCCGCCGCCGCCACCCGCGCTGACCGTCCGCGGCGTGGCGGTCAGGGTGGTGATAGCGGTGGCGCTGGTAGTGCTGCTCCACTGGCTGGGGTGGGCCGAGCCCTGGCACCTGGAGCTGTTTGTCTGAGGCTGGGCTGGGCCGAGCCCTGGCACCTAGAGCTGTTTGTCTGAGGCTGAGGTGAGCCGAACCCTGGCACCTGGAGCTGTTTGTCTGAGGCTGGGGTGGGCCGAGCCCTGGCACCTAGAGCTGTTTGTCTGAGGCTGGGGTGGGCCGAGCCCTGGCACCTAGAGCTGTTTGTCTGAGGCTGGGGTGGGCCGAGCCCTGGCACCTAGAGCTGTTTGTCTGAGGCTGGGGTGGGCCGAGCCCTGGCACCTAGAGCTGTTTGTCTGAGGCTGGGGTGGGCCGAGCCCTGGCACCTGGAGCTGTTTGTCTGAGGCTGGGCTGGGGCCTGGGTCTGGTGAGGGCTGGGTTAGGTCTTGCTTAACGACGTCGAATCGGTGAAACGCGCATCGTGCCTATCCTAATCCAATTATATACTCATTGAATGCTATATAGGCACAGGATACACGTGATATCTGAGCATTATCTTACATTTTAAGTTAGGTTTCTTGGTGGTAGGTCATTCGGGAGTAGTATTTGAGTCGGCTATTGACATGATTTAGTGCAGAGCATGCAACGTGCGATTAGAGCATTAGAATAGGCATGAGTTATGCGACATCGATTTTTTTCTTGTCACCGCACGCAATATAAGTTTTTTTTATCTAGAACTTATTATAGGCTGTTAATATTACTGAACTGTTAGGGTAAGAATGAGGTGCGAGATCTATATAGCCGACGTTGCTTAGCTGTTTTCGTTCCCTACCTATGTGGTCGAATTCACGAACTTTGTCGAACTTGCGATGGCATTCTGAAAATCCACCGTCAACTGAGCGCTTTTGAGTTTGTTGCTGCTTTTTATGAAAAGAACTTAGTTTACGCTGGTTCCTTGAAAAGCTGTGATGTCTTGATTGTGTGATAAATGCGCACCAAGGCAATCAAAACGAGAGGCTCTTAATCTGATACGAACGCCGCTGTGAAATTCAATATACGAGACTATTTGCGTATATTTTTAGGCTTACCATAAAGTCGTTCGAGTGACAGTTACCGAAAAAATGGTGTTTGTGGTCACCCTGATACGCACGGACTGCCTTGACCGATGCTTGTATGGTCGCCAGTATTTTTCCCTCCCGTCAGGGATGTGGGATGTATTTAAATATGGTGTGGGATTGTGGGGAGCTCTTCAGGAAGCATTGCCCTCGATCATTAATCTGCTGCATTGCTGCTGCCTGAGCTTCAATTGTTAAAATGGGAACACGTAGTGGAATGTTGTAACAATGTAGAATGCATTGCAGTATGATGTAACATAGCGTGTAACCTTGGGCTCAGTGGTAGTGCACTGCCTCTGGGACGGGTCTCTGCCTGGTTTGCCCCTCCCCAGTCCTTCCGGCCAGCTCCTAACCGCTCTATCCTTGTCTATAGCCGTTTCCCGTCTGACTGCTCTGTCCGTACTTGCCTCCAAGTCTGCATCCCGCTCTAATTGTTCCGCCTCCCGCGCCCTCTTCCTAAACGCTCTGCCCCCGCCTGCCTTCACATACCCTCTCCGCTCTTGCCCGCTGCCTGCCCGTCCCCCGCCCGCATTGTCTGCCTGCCTCGGCGAGTCGGTGTCGGGGCTAACGCGCCACTAACTGTGCCTGTTGCAGACTGGCCAGCGAGTGTGAGTCGACCGAGGGCCGCCGCGTCGCCGCCGCCAGCCTCGTCTCCCCGCCGGGAGAGCCGGCAGAGTCGACCGTCTAGGCACGGCCGAGACGCCCTCCAAACGCCCAAAGACGCCCGGAGACTGCGCCGGCTCCCAAAGACGCCCAAGGTGCGCCCGCCGGTGCCCACCAAGGTTCGCTCGCCGCGTTTAGCGCGCAGAGCTCGGCTCCCGAGCCGGGTGTCGGTGCTAGAGCTGCCGTCGGACGCTGGCCGGGGATGGCCGTGCCGCAGCCGCGGGGTGTAGGGAGTTGTATTTTACCAAAGTCGACCGACCTGTCCTGGTTAATCCCACCTAGCGTATAGGTGCCCAGTCTGTGTGAGAGGCCGCGCAGTTGGACCGACCCAGCGGGACAGGGTCTGATCTGCCGGTGGTCGCTCCCGCGGGCACTCGCTGCCTGGGGGTCAGGGTCAGCTTTAACCCGCCGACAGAACTCGCGCGCGCCCGCGCGGTTTACGTTATCAGCTAGGTGTTAGTTTTATCCGTGCTCCTCGCCGTGTTCGGACGCTTGATTGTGAACTTTTGTGAGCGGGTTGTGGCGCCAGTGATCACATTTTGTGACGCGTCGCCGCCGGGGTCCCCTTGCCGGCCAGAGTTTTAACGAGCGGTGATATTTATTTTAAACGAAACACCGCGGCAATCACCCTACGCAACGACGGCTGATATTATTGTGGTGCGGCGGCGCACGGGCCGGACCGACAGACGGAGAGTGCCTTGGCTGTCAGGGCTCGCGCTATCAGCTGGGCTCGCGGGCGCCGCTCCGGCCGCGCCGAGTCTGTGTCGTGCAGTACTGTGCGTTGTTTTAGCCGTTTTGTTAACTTAACCGACTCAAAGCTGCTGCTCTGGGGCAGCCGATTAGTTGTCTTTCTGCCTCAAACGCGTACTTTTTTGCCGCCTGCCTTTGTAATGAATATTAACGAATTTGAAGTGTGTTTTGAACTGGTATGTGAAACAATGTCCGGCTTCATCTTACGGTTATTTCCCCTTATAGCTATGAATATTAGGTGCAGCGCTATATAAAATGAAGAGGCTTGCAAGCCTCCTCAGCTAGTTAACCTTCCTTCGTGCCATGGCATGTAGGGACATTGGTAAAACAACTAACAAACCCTGCTTTGCGGCTTGGTTCGCGGGTTTGAAATTTAAACGGACGCCTTACTGACCGCTGCTGCATGGGGTTACTGGACCGCACATGCGAGCATTCAGACTTCAAGAGATTCAGCAGTTGCTTTATACTGCTCAGACGTACCCTGCAGAGGTCCACTTTTTGTTGCATAAGCCACAGACAATGCTAGACGTGGTTTAGGGCGGACGAATTCGTTGCTCTTAGAGTAACTGATCCCCCCCCCCCCCCCCGACTTTCGCAGAGAGCATATCATAGCTTCAGCATGTCGCATGGCTATGTGAAGTCAGTATCAGCACATGGAAAGCGTTTCAGAGTCCAGACGGGAGACTCGAACCGGGGGGGTTCCCGTGTTAAAATCCCTCCAAACACCAAATCTCAGTCACCTGTGTTCATTCGCCACCCTTTCCCCGACACCATCCGACCTCCAAACTCGCATATGACGTAGTCGGCATGTATATTTGGCGCGCAGTTATCACAAGGTGAATGAGTACGGGGCGCAGCGCGCTCGGCGGGTTCCTACACAGCTAGCTACACCGACGGGACGCACCTAACGACGGCCATTGACTAGAGGGGCCGCGGGCGGGCGCCGGCAGACCGTCGTTGCAACTACGTGGGCAAGCGGGGACCGTCGCAGGTCGCGCCCAGCGCATGGCTGGTAATAAGCACCGAGAATATTGCAAATACGTACAAAGCCAGGTCAGATACAAAAGTGTAAAAACGGTAGGAGCGCCGCACACACTGACAGCAGCGGCAGGGTGACAGGGGCAGGGTGACGAAAAGAACATGACTGCCGCCGACTGAACGACGCGCCCCGGGTCACGACACGTACCACACTCACAGCTGGCCTACAAACTACCACCACGGGGAGCGCCGCGCGGCCCGCCGCCACTGACCCGTGCGGGCTGGGGCCGGCGCCGGCCGCCGGCACCAGACTAGACATCTATCCGTCACGGAGCGTCACACACCGTCACGTCACGAACCCCGACAGAGATTATGACTCAGACCCGGCCGTTCCCGCTCGTCCGGCGGGCAACGAAAACAAACGGCGCACCGCCGAAAACGAAATGTTCGCACGATGGGGCAGAACCGCGCGCGCGCGACCTTCTCTTATGCTAGGGACGCGCGAAGGCGCTACCACTAAAGCCGACCGCGACCTCACCCTGTTGAGCCCATTGTGACCAGCGCGGCGCGCGGACTTGCCATATCGAGCCACAGCTGAAAGAACTTGTCTAACAATTACGCTGAAATACGATACAAAGTGGCCTGAATCGGCCAAAATGAGGGCATGGGTGGGTGTTCAAATTGGTCTTTTAGGTTAAGCTCAGATCTACAATGCTACCTGAAAAAGAGCTCGAAAGCGCTCGATACAAAACAGCCACAAAATAACATCTACGTAGCACCACAATTACTTCGCCTACAAAGTAAATAAATTCGAACAAAATGCATAATCTACGGAATTGATTTCGTAGCTGATGCTCGGTTTTTCCAAGCGACCCTAGCGAGCTAAAAGTAGCTTCACACACGACGACAGTTTTCATGCGATCGTCGATCGTATAGATTGAGAATGTACAATAAGTATAAAGTAATACGAAGCGGAATCGTTTCTCGAATACTGACCGCTGTTTCGCATTATTTCGATGGTTGACGCAAAGCGTCAGCGGGTCCGAGCCCGCTAAACAAAAGTCACCTAGAGCGATAAACGCTAGCAGCCGAGGGGGCAGTTGATACTGGCGATATGCCACGTCCCTCCGCCCGTACCGTGATGGAGCTAGGAGCTGAGCTAACTGAGCTGAGCTAATCAGCCTGCGCTGAGCCGAGTCACCGCTCACCGTCTACTGGAGGTCGAGGGGCTGCCGATGCTCGGCGCGCGGCTCGTGTACGTGCTGTTGGCCGCCGTGGTGTAGCCGTACACGCCCATCTGCTGGTCCAGTCGGTCCTGGAACTCCTGCAGCCGCTGCACGATGGCGGCGAACGTGGGCCGCTGCGTGGGCTCGGCCGCCCAGCAGTCGCGCATCAGCTGGTGGATGGTGCGCGGCGTGTTCTCCGGCCGCTTCAGCCGCTGGCCGTCCTTGAGGTGACGCACCACCTCCTCGTGCGTCATACCAAAGTAGGGCTGCAGCGCGAACGAGAAGATCTCCCAGAGCACCACGCCGAACGCCCAGACGTCAGAGTGCAGCGTGTACTTGTTGTAGAGGATGCTCTCCAGAGGCATCCAGCGCACTGGGATCGCGTCGTGCTCGTCGCCGCGGAAATAGTTGGAGCAGATCTTCTGCGAGAGGCCGAAGTCGGCGATTTTGACGATCATCTCCTCGTTGATGAGGCAGTTGCGGCAGGCGAGGTCGCGGTGTACAAACTGGCGCTCAGCCAGGTACTGCATGCCGCTAGCAATTTGCTGGGCGATCACCGTCATATCCAGGTGACTCAGTGTCGAGTCGCTGAAAATCTCGCCCGTCTCGTGTTTGATGATGACGTTCTTGGGTGACGCCTGACGCAGGTACTCGTTCAAATCACCCTGGTCCATGAACTCGAAGAGCAGACAGAGGGGTTTGCCGACGGCGCACACTGCCAGCAGGCGGACGATGTTAGGGTGGTCGAATCCGGCCAGCAGACGCGCCTCGCGCTCAAAGTCTCGCTCCATGTCCTCGGTGGCCTCGTCTTTGAGCATCTTGACGGCGACCATGGTGAAGTCCTCGCCCTGCACCAGGTCCGGCGCCTTGGCCTGTCGGGGAGGACAGAGCAGAAGTCACACGATAGTCCACGGCCGGGAGGCAATTGCAAGTCAGCCAAATACAGGAGTGCAGCTGGGAGCAGCGGAATGGGCTGCCACCCCTCTGCATCCAAAACAATGGAGGCATTATCGAAACAGTGGAATGATATCATCACCTTATTGCTTGTTCCCAAGGGATCCAACGCACTGCACTGTGCGTCGCGACCGGACATCACCGTATAGCCCCCCCCCCCCCCCCAATTATAGCAAGAAAATCGAGACAGTATACGCGGCGACACATAATATACCCACCCGAACTGACCGTTCCGATTCCTCACCTGGAACACCCTGCCAAACGCGCCCTGTCCCAGATCGCGCACGTAAATGATGTCGTTGCGTGCGTACTCCAACGGCTCCAGGCTGGCGGGCAGCAGCGGCTCGTGCTGGTGGTAGCTGGCGTTGGCCGGCAGCTTGGTCAGGTCAATCGCCTCCGCCTCCTAGAAGCAGACCGGGTACGGCAGTTAGAATGATGGCGTATTGAACGGGGAGAGATGGGATCAGGTAAGGCGGGGGCACCGCTTAATAAGTCAGCCAATTTCGCATTTAACGGGCTAGCTGATGAGCGATAATCATTGTGCCTATATCCATGAGCGTGACACTAATAAAAGGCACTAGTTATCATATTTACGCATCACACCAGCATGACTACAGACTCTCCTTTATCTGCGTCTGCCTCACCCAACGTCATACCCTATGCAATTCCGCCCCGTCTCCTACCTTCCTCTGCACCGCTCTCTGGCGGGCGCGGCGGCAGTGGCAGCATCCATACACGGCCATCCCGGTCATGATGAGACCCGTCACTCCGGCGATGGCCAGGACCAGCAGGAACACGGGGTCGAGCGGCAGGGGGAACCCAGCCAGGGTCGGTCCGTCCCCGTCCCCTGCGGCGGAGACGGCCGGGCCGCCCGAGCGGGACCGACCGCTGGCAGCCGCCGAGGCCGCCGGGTCGTCCGCGTACAGCGTGCTGTTGTCCGCTGCAGGGGAGGGAGGGAGATGTTAGGGATTGGCCGGTGGTTAGCGGTCGGGTTTGAGCGTACTTGGGGGTTACGAGAGCGTCAAAGCGACGAAAGAAGTAATTATTAAATAATAAATACAAAATGATGGTACAGACGGATGTTTTCACAAAATTCAGCGCTCATAACAAATGAAGTTAACTTGTGAGGTAAATAAGCTTTAAATAATGTAAGAACTGGACAGTACTGCTAGACCCACCCAGTCACCCAACAATCAATCACCACAAGGCCACCATCCACGCTCCTCCGCTCCCTCCCCCGCGCCGGTGACTCACCACACTTGGGTATATCACAGGGCCCCCAGCGCACGTCCGGGTCGGTGGTGAAACACCACGGCTGCGGCTCCTCTCCGCCGGCGTTGCGGCAGTAGTTCTCGGCGCCCGACAGCTCGGGGAACAGCTCGACGGGCACGCTGTGGTCGTGGGGGTAGTCGCTGTCCCAGCGCTGGCACAGGATACCGTCGGCCGTGGTGTTCACTCGGCCCAGGTAGAACCGGCCCCGGTCGCGCACACAGTCGTCTGTGGATCAGGCGGAGTGGTCATCGTGATCGGTGGTTAGCCAACGAGCAGATTTAGGAAGATAGTGCAGTGAGTCGCACATATCGCCACCATGTAACAAGCAGCTCCGCCAACAAACATAAAGGCATACTCTACATAATTATCCCCGGTACGAGACGATTTCAGCCGACCCGACAACCCAGTGTCGGTCCCCCGGGTGCCTCCCCGGTACTCACAGGTGACCTGTGAGGTGAGCATCACTGTGAGGCCGGCGTGTGAGCAGCGGTGCGCCGAGCCGTCGCCGTGCTGCGGCAGCTGGTCACAGTCGGGCAGAGCCAGGTGGCCCGGCAGCCTGGGGATATAACACAGGCATGACATGGTCACTGGTCAGGGACGGTACAGAACCCGGCGGCCCGGCAGTCGGGGCGTATGAAAGACACGTGAAGATGTGGAATAACTATGGCAAGTAGTAACACCACGACCAGCCCAGTAGCCAGGTTGAGTAAACTCAAATAAAGCACATTTCCAGAACGGTTAATTGTACAATTACAATTGTTTAAGGCTGCTATGTTCAGGAATCTAGAGCTTCTCCGCTCCCAACCCACCACCTACTTCTGTCCGCTGACGAGCAGGTACCACTCGTTGGCGCAGAACAGCTGTTTGACGGCCAGGCAGTCCTCTCGGCAGGGCGGCAGGGCCGTCTGCGCGCCGTCCGCCTGGCGGCACTGCGGAAACGCCACGCTGCAGAGCAGGCTCTCCAGCGCCGGCCGGCAGACGCCGCTCAGATCGGCCGCGTGGTGGCTCAGCTGGCGCGCCACCGCGTGCTCGTTGTCCAGCGTGCCGCCGGCGCCGTCCGCCCGGTACGTGGTGTTGTACCAGACGAACGGCGCGGCGCTCAGGTGGCGTCGGCACACCTTGCCCACGTAGGTGGCGCAGTAGCCCAGCGGCGAGTCGCCGTACCCTGGGACAGGGAGATTCCCAGAGTCAGATACTGGGGATGAACTGCAGTGGACTGTCACAAAACAGACTCATAAAATATCACAACTTACGAACAAAAATGACACAATTAATATCAAACGAGGCTCACAATCGATACTGAGGGTAGCTGCTTAGTTCGAATATCCCTTGATAACTACGCATCAGCCTTTCGAGCTTGACTCAACATACCCACCTCTCACCTCCCAATCCATTCCATTTCTATCCAACCGGAACTGGACGATCTGAGGATCACTGCTGCCGCGACCCCCTCCCAGCACCCATCCTATCCGACCCGCTGACCCACTGACCTGTGCGCGGCGCTCCGAGAACGCTGACAGACACCTGTTCGGCGGCGATACGCGGCGTGCCCAGTACTGTGTTGGAGCCCTGGCACACGTAGTCACTGCTGACGGCCGGCCGGACGAAGAGCTCCGAGTGGACGAACCGCTTCAGCGGCGGGTAGGTGGCCGCCTGAACTACCTGGGGACGGGACGAGCGAGCGTCACCAACACAGAGCTACGTGGCAAATGAGTGAATGAATGAATGAATGAATGAATGAATCAATGAATGAATGAATGGCATTGGCATTGGCCAGAAGTAGGTAATATACAGAGCCTAAATAATATCGCGCGAAATGACCGCTTACCTCAGACTGCCAGTTGGACGCAGGGAGCTGCAAAAAAAAGCCAGAGATCAGTATGTATAGCTCGAAAAGAATATTATAGCTATCGGGTGACGTAATGAGCTAGAACAGCTTCAGTGAATAATCTCATTAATTTAATCACGACTTTTCCGTCACAACAATCGTGCCAGGCAGTGAGATGGCGAGTTGATGAGCTAAACCATATTGTGTCAGTCAGATAAGTACCTAACCAGTATAGGTATCTGCCGGGACACCATTCACCCGATCACGCCCTACTGCCGGCCGGGGTCCCCCTCTCCCTCCCCGTGCCACCGCGTCTCTCACCGGGTCGCCGTGGAAGAGCCAGGTGACTGCGGGCAGGGGCTCCCCGCCCAGGTCACAGCCGAGCGTCACCAGGGCGCCGCTCGCCACCGACTTCTTCATCGGATGCGTCTTCAGCACGGTGACGGGCACTGCGGCAGACCGGGCCGTGGAGCGTTAAAAGCTACCGGCTGGTACAGACTTTGGAGAATTTTGCACATGGAAAGATGATCTTGAAATTGATGAAGCGAACTAAAGAAAAACCAAAAAGCCTTTGCTATGAAATACGATCAAAACAGTCGTTTTCCACCTCTGTGATATTTGGTGAACCAATACATCGTAAATGCATCAATTTTTACCACGAACTTTGTAAAACAAATTTCAAACAGGCAGTGTAAAAGATATAGGTACAATGACAAATTAGTATCAAATAGTATTTACTGCACAAACAGGCATTCAAAAGAGCCTTTCTTATCTATGATCGACAATCAGAACAGACAGCCGCGCTCATTTAGTCTCCTTCAATGTCAGTTCCTCGAATGCATTGTCAGTCACGGAATAATTGAGTCAGCTTAACTGCCAATTCCATCAATCAGACCGACTTCCTCTCGACATTCGATCCATTACGAGGACAAGGTCGACCCACCCGGCCATCATACCCAATGGGACACTCCAATGTCCCACCCCCACCGTGAGTGCGACTCTCCCACTCAAACCCGCGGGTCACGCACTCACCGAGCACCTTGACGTCAGCGGTGGCGGTCCTCTCCCCGAGCGAGTTCCAGACGCGGCACAGGTAGCGGCCCTCGTCCGTGCGACTGACCTTGTGCACCCTCAGCCGACCGTCCTCGCCCACCGCGTGGTTATCGCCTGACGGACAGCGCCGGGGTACGTCAGAGTGGAGCACACAGAGATAACTGCAGCGGTCGCCAGAGGTCATGTGTGGCTTATAATTACGCACGAAATTATCACGAAACGCCCTGAATCCATTCAGTGTTTCAAAATTCAGTAGTTGAATTATAATCCATGTCTTCTAAGAGTAAATTTCACAAGAAATGAGCAGAGCATGTACTGTTGAGTTCCCCAGCCGAGTATCCGCACCTTTGGCGTCCAGCTCGCGGTAGTGAGCGGCGTCGGCGGCGCGGAACCTCCACAAAATACGCGGCACCGGCTCGCCGCGACTGGAGCAGTTGAGCACGAGCTCAGAGCCCAGCTCCACGTCAGTGCTGGCCGGAGGAACGGTGATCTCCGGCGCTGCCACACACACATAGAGCTGTCAGGATATATACACAAACACACATACACAGCTGTCAGAATATATACCTACACAAACACATACACAGCTGCCAGGATGCAAATATATCCACACATACATACATGACTGTCAGAATTGCAGACTGTCAGAATCACAGAGGCATGGTGTCTATTGTACTCAGTGCACTAGCCACCACTGTAGGTAATCTGGTGAGATTTCATCAAATTATAATATGTTGGTAATTGCATAAGACAAGTGTTGGATTCCTACCAAGGTGATTCAGAAGCATATAAGACTCAGTAGGTACTGCATGATAAACACATAAAGCAACACATTGTTCTTATAACAAGTGATGCATGGCACAGACATGCTACATATCAAGATACCTTATATACCTATGTTGCATTACAAATGCCCAAATCAAATTACACATTTAAATACAATGTGAAAAAAATAGCTCATCACCATTCCTAGTGTTTCTTAAAACTGCATATGACTTGCATCTACCATTTTGAAATTGAAATAATCACTGAAGAATTAACCTGAAATTTGCCAGCTTATCCTGGTAAAAAACATACCGCTTGTTGTAGCATATCCATGGGCACAGCCTGCCAATAGAACAATGAAAAATGCCTTTTCCATTCTTGTAGGCAGGGATAGGTACAGTCTATTCAAAAATCTTGCTGTTCATGGATGGATGCATCTCTGTAAGAAAAACAATATCATAACATTTGTGAAGAAAAAGATTCTGGTAAGATTTCTGGTTCTTATAAAATCAATCACAAACCATATTCTACTGGAAATTGCAATAAGAATAGAAGTGAAAGCTTTTAAAAATTAGCTTAGTTCACATGCAAAATACATAAAGCATTCATGTAAATCGCAATAAATCTGCAATGACTAGAGTCTTACACTTATCAAGAAAAAGGCACTTCAGGGTACTCCTGCCAATTCAAAAGTTTCAGATGAAATACCAGAAACTTCCAATGTCGCAGTTTCTGGCAGCATATTTATCATCTGAGATGGTCCCATTCCCAGCAACATGTATGACAGTAAAGGCTAAACCCTTAATAGTAGGGATTTGGGTAAGGGATCTTAAATACTTTACTGTAGTGATCATAATCTTCTTAGCACGTGTAGGCTTATGCAATTATACATAGCTCAACGCCCGCATGAATCTGTTCTGAGAATGTGACCCACGATACTGATCCACAGAAGAAAAAAAAGGTTATCGAAAAGATTCTAGTAATAACCATGCTGAGCACTTTCAATGTAGGAACTAATACAGGCTTCAAACAAATTGAAATCGAAATGGAACCCACCGGCCATTGGCCAACAAGTCAAAAGTCCCAGTCCATCGGGGTGGCGTACGGGGTGAGTCCGTACGCTGACGCCGCCCCGAAATAAACCGGCGTGGGATGAGATCGCATGCAAAAATGAATGCCATAATATTGACCCGAACGAACCCACTTTTTTCTCACACGTATCACTTACCAGTGTCCAAATACTACTGAAATTTATTGATGCAGACACCCCCAATACAAAGCAGGCATCCGTCAATACAACTGCAACAAACTGTGGGGGGCGAGGTCTCTAATTGGTCTCAGCTGCGCAGGATATGCAGACAGTCTTATTTTTAAAGCCTAGTTCATACTGATTTTTTAAACTCATAGCAACCATGAAAATTGAAATTAAGGACTAGTTAGACGAATACCAGATAAATACATCAAAATTGTGTCATAATATAAGAAATAATAACCAAAATGAACTTTTTTCTGGAAATTTATACAGATGAGTGCTTCGAGCTAAATTTAATATGTCATATGAACATGACTTACAATGGAAGAAGAAAACTTTACAGATCAAGCTTGCTTTACAGACTTGTTTATGTGGTTTATGTGTGGTCTAGGATCGTCGGATGGGCTTTTGCGGTTAGATATAACAATTTAAGTAACGCCTGGAACGTAATTCACATTAAGAAATGACTAGTTTCTTTCAGGGATATAAATATTATGATACAAAAGATGGTGAAGATTGTCACAAGAAGATATGGTTCATGACAAAGTCTGCTTTGCTTTTGAGTAAGTGCCTACCTTTTTATTTTTATTTTTCGTTTGGATGAGTTAGTAGTTTTGTCAGCCATTAACTTCAAATATCATAAGTCACGTTTAAATTACTTTTTAAATGATGTGTTTCATTAATACGCATTTCATTCAGCTTCCTTTTCATGTTTGTTGTTCTGCTTCGTGTTCTGGCAATTATCTAAACCAGGCATCAATTGCACTTGGTTGCAACATGCATACATCATTTGAAAATGTTTGATTGTAGGTCTTGCAGCTAGCTCGATCTTAAAACATGCTGTGAATGATGAATGAAGGATGTTTTTGTGAATAAAATATACCTACAAACTACTGCCTGCTGGTTCTCTCTTGCAAATTTTATGTTCCTGTGTGTCTGTCTGAGAACCACTTCTGATTCATTGTCAGGTCATTGCCTTATCTGAAGTGTCACAGATAAAAAAGTACAATTGGACTCATGCTCACACTTGGTTCTCCTGAGCCACCAGTGCTCCCCACTCCCCAGCCACGTGTTGACCTCACCACCCTGGTTGTGTCCCTCAGGTGGCTGGGCAGGACCGTGCTACTGTGCACTGGTGACGCACCCAGTCGGAGCGTGGCAGACTGTTCACAGCCTGGGCTACATCACCATCCCGCTGGTGACCTCTGCCGCGACGTTTGCCGCCACCACGTGTGCGCTGACCAACCTGCGCGGGAAGGATGACTTCTATAACCCGGCGCTGGGCGGCCTGGCCGCCGGCAGCATCTTCGGCGCCGCCAGTGAGTGGGAGCCCGGCGGGCAGGGAACGGGACACTGTCACTGCGCGGGGCTGGGATGATTTATCTGGTCGGTGTGGGGAGCTGGGCTTATTTCTTGGTCAGAGTTGGGGAGGACACATCAGAGTCATTCTTCACGGGTTCGGTGATTCCAATCGGAATGGGGACATGGATGCCTCAGCCTGGACATACCAGGAAAGAAAGCCGTGCCCGGGGATTGCGATATTGGGATATTGACTAACAAGAGACAGAAGACTAGGTACTCCTGTCACAGAGACAAAAGTGCTGACCCCTCTACTTCCAGCGTGAACGCCGATGAGTCAATCTGAGGGAATTAAATAAAAGTCGAGATCGTTTGATATCAGAATAATGCTTACTTGCATTTTGTTCTGTGGTTACAACGTTAATCAATCTGCAGCCTCTCAGTAGTGCTATTTTCGCTGTCTCCACAGAGCAAAGTCTGGCGACCGGCGCGCGCTGGGGCGGAATCTTTGCTGTGGCTGCCATCAGCGTCAAGGCTGGCGTCGACTACGATTGGAGGTGGTGGGAGGCGGAAAACTTCACCCAGAGGGTAAGTCGGCGTCGCACAATTCTGCAATGCCGGATCAGTCAGGAGACAGTCAACGCAGAGTTTCTTAGGTGTCGCCCAGTCCCGGGTCGAAGAGTCTGCCACACTCTTTCCCCAACCCTTGACAGCGAAGTTTTAATTAACGAATCAATCATCGATCGCCACATTCTTGCTCGTAGTTGCTGGCTGCTTCTCACGTGTGTTGTCAGCCGTTCTTTAAGTGTGCAACTGGCCTTTGTCTCCGATACCGACGTATTGACTCAACACATATCACAGTCACGGCGTGCTGTGGAGTGTCCGCCCTGTCACACGCTGTGGCTCTCTCTCCCCAGGGCACGGTCGGCATGTGGCGGCACGACTGGACCCTGCGCAAGGACCCCTCCAAGACGGAGTCCCAGTAGAGACCGGCGGCATATGATGGTGTATATAGCGACAGAGAGCGACGAATACAGACTGGTGCGGTGAGAAAATGACGTGTTTGGAAGGGCCCGGTGATCAACTTCGTTACGTAGACACAGGGGGGGGGGGGTATAATGATGGATCAGATTGAGCCATTTTCACTAATCTATCATATTGACTGAATTGGTTGCAGCTTCATGATATCTCGAAAATGTTTTATTGCACTTCAGGGACAACATACTCCGCAAAATTACGTCTAAAACCGTGGTGGGAAGTGAAGCCAGCAGCTGCAGGGAAGCAGCAAGACCAGCTGGTTTGAAAGTTCCATTCAAGCAAATAACTGAGGTAATAAGCGATAACAAGGTAAAATATATATGAGGTGCGAAAATGATAAAGAAAAGTACGAAAACCACATCATGTGCTGCTTAGTCACACCGTGCTGATCCCGGACAACGCAAGCCTGCAATGCCTACCTTCTGTCCTATGCCTACATTCTCGAAATATGACAAAGCCTCTGCGGCAAATCATGTCACGGCAACACTAACAACTCACTAGATGGCGGGCGTGTGACTGGATGGACTGAATTGACTGAGAGACATCCACGCCGAGGCGAAGAACCGTCCAAGAAGACGCACTGTGCTACTTCACAGAGATTAGTCGCTACATTTCAGACAGCAAGCCAGTCCCTGAGCGTGGCGCACATTCACACGACAATTTGACACATATGCGTTGTTCAGCATCATCCGCTTCTATGTACTACCGTACATCTTACCAGAGCCCTAACCGCGGCTTTGCTCACCGCGCCCAGCCGGCCACGGCGGCCGCCCAGTCCTGCAGTGTCACCCGGGCCGCCACGGGCGACTCCAGCAGCAGCAGCGGCCCCCCGCCGGCCACGGCCACCTCTGCGGTGCCCCCGGCGCCGGCCGAGGCCGCCCCCAGGCGCGGGTCGAGCTCGGGCGGCGGGCCGCGCACCTGGAGCCGACAGCCCACCCCGGGCGCCAGGCTGAGCTGCACGGAGCGGCCGCAGCTGAGCCGCGAGTCAGCGCTCAGGCGGCTGATGTGGCAGCGCACGGCGGCCGCCGGAGCCGACACACTCACAGAGCCGTCCACACCGCCTGGGAACGACAGGGCACGGTTAGACCCCGGGCACAGCTCGGGGTGGCTATCAGGCACGGTTAGTTCTCTAATTATCTCAAGCAAGCCTGAAAGGCTTCTGCCACGGGAGCAGGCTCATCCCAGGTTCGGGTCAAAATACTTGTTCATGTTATTCCTGCCGTGCAGGCAGCTGCATACGTATCGTAAAATATGCTCTATATTATCTCGCTGCAGGAAAGCTCCATTGCTACAGCTACCACGCCATGAAACGCAAGTAGACCACCTACCATATCATATGACCACAAAGCTATTTTTCTGTCTCAAACTGCATTATTTGAATCCGTATCTCATTTTTACGGTAGTAGCTGGTGCGCCCTGTCACATCAAAGCATCATCATCTTCACTAGCACGTCCCCGCCGAGACCCCACTCACCGATAACCACCTCTCCCTCGCCGGCGGCGGTGACTGTTGCGTCTCCGTGGATGGTCCCCACGCGCAGGTCGGCCGAGCGCACCTCCAGCCGCGCCTTGTCTGCGTATATGTCCGATAGATGGCAGCGAGATCGCGCTGACACGGTGACCGTCTGACCTTGGAGCCGGGCCACGGACGAGTCCACTTCCTGCGCGGAGGGGAGGACCGTCAGACACACGGAACCGCAACGAGATTTGATAATCACGGTGGTTGAAATAGTTGATGCGTTTCGGGTTGTCACGGGCAAACTGCCAGAACGAGGGACACGTCGCACGAAATTCGTGTAGCATGGGCACAAAAAATCCCGATAATGCTTACATATTGCTAAAAAAGGATTCATTAAAAATTGGGATCGTCTTGCATATTGCACATGCATCTTGGCATCCCCAAGACAGAATGCATCCATAGGTAAATAGTTGCAGCACCTGCACATTACATTACAACATATCATGTGACATAACATCCCCATGAACACTACCAATTTTAAGTTAGCGGATCATTTTCCTATCCTCGTTCGTTCCTGTCGTGTCTGCCGTGTTATCCCGGTCCTGGACAAAATATGGTCATGTCAGTCCTAATTGAAAAAGACCCGTAGCAGACACGTCACTGTCCAGCAAGACGCCTCTTGCTCTTGCTGCATTCAACGGTTACGGTAATTTGCTCATCATCAAAAACCCCCAGTTTTCAGAAAACATGACTGGCGTAAAAGGTTAAACCGCTAGATGACTGGGAAGTCCAGTAGACTGCCACCTGTTGTACTCCCGCGGCCGCAATTACACTATGCAATATATCTTCGGAATCCTCATGAAATACAAACGGATAGCTCGTGAGAGCATCTGAAACCGAGACCATTCGAACTCCAAACCAAGCATGCAACAGATAGGGGATCAGCGGGCCTAACGATATTCAATCCAATAGTGAAGGGACCTGCTTCAAGTTAATGATTTAACGTCAGTCTAATTTCGGTCGTGCGACCTCAGGGATTTCCGAGTTCCGAGCCAAACTCGTTCTCGCAATCATATTGAGTAATTTTCCACGTTACAACTAGCGACGTAGGTGCACTTTCAATGTCAAGAGTGCGGTTAGCATGATGAATAAGGGACAGGCACCGTTTACTAGCGTTTAGTTGAGAAGGCCTTGTCTTAAACGGATTAGAATCGTCATAATCTTACTTGCAATAACTATATGGTTACTGGACTCAAGAGGTTACTCTTTTAAACAATTAACTATGTGACATTGTCGGCTAACTTTATATTCTTGCGTCTATGCTAGATGTGAATCATTTGTTGCTCAAGTTTTAAAAAGGTTCCTTAATCAGTAGGAATTAATCGAAGTGAAACATTCTCACCGTCAGACGGCGCGCATAAAGAGCCACACAAAAGACACGATAATAAACTCGACTGAAGTTCCGTTTTTACCGTCAGTCTATTCTTCGCGAGTTAATGAGTGCAGGACGTTCAATAGCGCCATAAGCATCATCCACAGACCGAATGCGTGCGCATGAACCACAGGCACACCGATATTCATCAGTAGACATCCTTTTGTCGGCATGTGTGTCCGACTTTCCGCGAACTCGCCAAATCCCCGTCAGAAGGACTCCCAAGTCCCATCCCCCCGCACTACCCATATCTTGTCGGGTTTCTGATCGCCCCCTATCCCGGCGCTACATTTAGTAAGGGGTTCTGAGTTCTGACTGCCCCGCCTCCATCCCTCGCGTTATATCCGGTCGGGTTTATGACCCCGCCCACAACTACATCCAGTCACCCAGTCGGGTTTCTGTCATCTATCGGTCTCGTTCTCACGGTGACGGTCGGTCTACATGGCGGCGACATTTTTCGTCGCTGCGGCGGGCGCACAATGGTCGTCGCTCGACAAACAGCGGTGATTTTTTACCCGCAGCCGCGGCGTGTCTGTCCAGCTGGAACTTCCGATGAGCGGCGCCGGGCGTTAGCGAGGCGCTGTTGGTGGGAACGCTGCCCGCAGCGCGGCGAAAAATGCCGGGCTAATGTCATTAGCTAATGCGGCTGGACCGTTGGACGGTCTGAGACCCTCCGACAGCATCATCGCAGCGAGGCCGTCATTTTGAGGATATGATGAACGAATGAGACGCTGTGTAGCTAATTGATAGGGGTTGGGGCATGTCCACTTTTGTTACTTGTTAGACACGAAACAGCTGTCAGAAACACAGCAACAGACGCAATGGAGACCATTTCATGGGTGGAAAAGATTGCAACAACTCTATTGAACCAATGTGTTACAACCAACACGCATTTCCTTCCTTCCCGTGACTATCCAGTCCACACACAGTAGCACTCTCATTACAGTCCCCGGGTGTGGTACTCGGAACTCGGAAAATAGCGAATGTTTGTAGCATTTAAATGCCCTGGCGACCGTTTCAGAGAGACTTCCGCCAGCTCTAGGTATCCAATAACAATGCAAATCACACCATTTTTGTTATCTCACCAGTCAAAACACCCTGCCACACACAAGCACACACGAGTACCCGGTTCACAGCCCCTCCCCTCCCCCTTACCTCCGCCTCTAGCGTAGCGTTTCCCAGCAGCAGCTTGTTGACACGTACCGCCGCCGGCGTACTGACGGTCACGTGACCGGCCCTGACCGCGGTCAAGGTCACGTTCTCGCTGGCGTTGACCGCCGCCCGCGAGCACTCCATGCCCGAGACGCTGACGGCGGCGGCAGAACGCACCTCCACGTCTGCAACACACACCAACTCTGTCTGAGCCTGATTGAGCCTGATAGGGTTGTAGATGTGAGAATCGAGCCGTTAGTCATGCAGTGTGCACTATAAACGTGAATCGTAATACATTTTCGGATGAGTTCAGCCCAATATTTTATTAAAGCTTTGGCTGTTCATCATTACAAGTCACAACGCATAACTTCGTCGTTGAATTGTTTTCTTGTCTTTATACCGAGGGAAAGAAAGCAGTGTAGAAGAAAGCAGATCACCGCTATTCTCGCGGTCACAAGATTATTGTAATAGCAGACGTTGTCTCGTTCTTCTGACCGTGGCAACGAAGTTAAGGCGCAAGTTAAGGTAGATTTCCACGAAGGGACGTCTACCGCCACAGAGTCGCGTGCCGCTGCCCTCACCCGACCCCCAAGGCCATGGAGAGTCGTATCGTGCGGAAGGGGAGCGAAAAGTGAGTCACTCAAACGGCCGCCTCACCGCGGCACAGGCCACCGGCTCGCGTGACACCTTCTTTTGCATCCCGTTCACTGGCACTTTGACATGCATGCCCAAGGTCATCGTTACTCGTCACAAAGTTAGGCAAGGCACCGCTGAGCTCGAAACTCGGAACAGACGCGTGCCGTCCTGGCCCCCGGGAGGGTGCTATCTATTTCTCCACTCCTCTTCTTTTTTACGAATACAATGCAACGCACTGACACTGGGTGTCACCGTTTTGAAATCATCATTTAGCTTGTCTAAATAAAAAGGCTTGTGAAACTGAACGTCTCAGAAAATCGCATCAGGGGTCAGCTTGGATGGGCAGTTACCTAAATAAATTTACCAGAAATAAAAGATTAGAACAGAACGTTTGGTGACAACTTTTACCGAGACATGTTAAATGCGTGAAAGGCAGGAGCACTGGAAATTAGTTCAGCTAACAAGATGAATGGGCTGATAATCAACATAAACTTTTACATTTTACTCGAAATGAGCTTTTTGAAAATGATGTACCTCAAAATATCGCTATTCACGTACCTAAAACATATAGTAATGCTCATATACATACATAAACTTGGCAATGGAATGTCTGATAACAGAAACGGCTGGCTGTAAGGACTGCGGTCTGCGCGGAGTTTGGTTTAAGCTTCTGTGGAGGCAGACATCACAATTGACGTTCACTTTCACGCACTACTTTGTGAAGATGACTTAATATTTAAGATGACTTAATACTTAATATTAATCAGCATAATATCTATAGGGCTAATCTAGTTAACAGGAAACAATAATGTATTTAGATGATACCCGGAACTTGATAGGAAATATACCTTATGAGAAAAGACATGTCGTTGACATAGGATTATTGGCATATTTCCCGGGCAAAAGATCAAAGCTAATTTATGGCATAATATGACGAGGGCACATCAATACAAAAAATTCACAGCCGATATCCATAAATACTGGGAAATGACGTTTGTGGGTGGGACAATCCACTCCGGAGACCGGCAGAAATAAACCACGGAAGTCCACCCCGACTATGCGGATGAAGCGGGCGTCTCATGCGTTCTCCGTTTACCGGCGGGGGAAGGTCCGGTCGGTAAGGAAGGTCACGCACACAGGCCAGCGATGCTCTAATGGGGCGCCGCGATGCCGCAATCACATTCAAAGAACGGGGCCCTTCCGCTAGACGATCACCATTCACCAGCCCCACTCCCGTGCCTACTTCTGATCCACCCCGCTTGCAGCGCACCGGTCCTGTTTGTGAAATTTCCGGATAATGTGTGCTGTCTTCGCAGTGCACACATGAAGATAGTGCAGGTCCAGTAATGGGAAAATGTTCATAAATTCAGCTAAATATAAGTTAATCTTCAAGCATCGAACAAATGCATTAAATTTGTGCTTGGAGTGAAAATAATCTGGCTCATACTATCTGGAACCCATGGCGATGGACGGATAGCCAAGACCAAATATACACAGTCAAATGGTCTTGGAAACATCAACAGATCACAGTCAAGTATGCAGCCTAGGCTGGCTGACAGGTCGGTACATACCATATTTGATGGGAAGATGAACGTTCCATGTATCTGAAGTTTTCTCTTTTGAGTTTGATGTGATGGAGCAGGTATCTTCACTGGCAATGACGCTCCACCCGGTGCCATCACCACCACAGCTGATGGTGCATTTGTCCATGTTGGGAGACTCTTGTGGACTAACAGGAGCCACATTTACACTGCCTGGACCCTCAAATACAAATTTACCAAAGGGGTGAACAATGTGACTAGATGCAGTTCTAACAGCATTGTAATCCAATGTCCCCACTAATAATATGCTTCTTTGAATATCTTTAGAAAATCGATTCTTGTGTGAATGGTATACAAGTCTTGCACATGGTGTGAATCTTCTGAGCAGCATTGCAAGTAGATGTAATCAGGCTTGGCTGAAAGAACAATAACAACTGTTAGCATCACACAACACTACCCAAAAGGCAGGTTTGCAGGTAGGTAACAAAATCCAGACAAAATTTTGGCAAAAATTGCCTTTTTAACACTGGGTTCAAAATTTAATAAAAACCACACCATATTGTCATGAACCATACAATGACATAGAAAATCATTCAAACCATCATTTACCCCTCAAAACATAAACAGATAGGTACACTGAGCAGAAATGCAAAAACCTTACCTAACCTAATGTAGCCTAACCTTACCACACACAGCAGGTGATTGAGTGTAACTTGTAAATAATATGTGTAAAAATATTGAAAGTATCAATGCTGAATGCATTGTGTCACTTTTCAAGCTTAGTAGGATGTGTGCTTTCCATTTGTTTTTATTTGGAGAAGGTATTCTGAGATAGTATTTGGAGAATTCCTGCAGTACCTACTTACCTAAAAGGTGTAAATGGCTTGTATAGCCAGAAGTTCAGAAGTTAAGGATATTTATAAGCATACCCAGGTAATGACACTTTACTCATCAATTTATATAGACAAGGGTTTAAAAAATGAAAGTGACAGCCCAGTGTCTGCCCGGTGTCTGTTGTCATGCAGCTCGACAATGAAAATGTACTTTGTTCATGAATAAGCCATAACCTTTGTGTGTGTGTGAGTGCGTGTTTCACCCATTTCAATCTACCACCATCAACTCGTGTCAATGGACTTTTTAGTCTGGAATACAAACCTATCTTGATCTATCATATCTATCTATCTAACCCATAATAACCAGGTAGTAGGTACCTAAGCCTTTTGACTTTGATATTGATATAAAACAGCAATTTCAATTTAAGGCATGGAGAAGTAAACTCACGTGTTTGTGTGATCAGCCGGCTAGGACTCTAGGAAATCTATAGCCTTACTAGGACTGTTGTACTTATTAAAGAGTATGTTAGGTGACCAATTAGCTAATTTGCTGATTTATCAACAGTATCAGCAACCCCAAGGCAGCAAGCCCATCGCACCTGAAATTACATAACAACAAGCATAACAAACACCAGTCGGACTTCGTTTGCATGCTTTTACCAGTTCACTCGCAGGACGCGCAACCATCGACGACTGCTGATGATGGAATTCAACACGGACCTTCCCATTCTATGATACCCATTGTACGCTTTTCTGAACATAACTCCTTGCTTCATAAATGAAGTGACTGCGCTGAAAAAGGCTCGATCTGGAAACTCTCAACTTCAATGCTGTTTGCTAGGTACCATATGAAGGTTTTTAAATCTGAAGGAATGTGCATTGGACATTCATCATATAGAAAGAACGGACTGAATTTGGGACTGAATGTCGACATAATTATTAAACTTTTAAATGCAGCATATGGAATGTTGATGTCTGTCCAGAGCTGAGACCTGCACCTCTATCTGTGACCGAGCCTGCCCTCGGGCGGTGGCTACCCTGTCGCAGTCGGCCGCTCAGACGGGGACGAGACTGAGCCGCGAAAGAGACCCAAGCAGTTGCGAGCGTGCTGTACTGGCACCGTTCCGTGCTTCTATCCTCAGGATACTGAAGTCCTTCTCCTCCACGCCGCAATCCCCCTCCGGGCTGGACAGGCAACTTTATCTCATGCGGGCTGCTCCCTTGGAACGGCACCGCTGCTCCCGAGGGAGCGCACCCCGTAGCCGGGTGCAGTGAGTGCCTTGGGGCTGGGTGGCCTGTCCTCTGGACGGGCTCAGCCCCGGCGACTCACTAGGGTGCCTGCCCAGACCAATGTCTCCCCCTAATTCCTATCATCCTTCCGGCTCTGCAATGGTCTTGTCAGACCGAAAGGGCCTAACCCAACAAAACAAACAAACAAACAAACAAACAGCTGTACTGGCGTGTGTTTGCGCCAGCCAAATACCTACAGCTACATCGCCATGCCATCGCTTCTCTACAGTATGTAAGGTCTGTCTGTGCATACCGACACCCTGACTTTCAAATACTGCCCCGTTTTGTGAAATGCTGGCTTTACTCGAGAGAATCCAAGAGGAGCCGTTGCAGTCATCTTACTCATTAACCCTCGCCCGTATTGGTGTTTTGCCCGCCGCTAACGAACAGTTTAGATACAGGGTCCATTTCACCGTTGGAAACCTCTCCCAGCTCACATGACCCTATAGGACACTCACCACAGTCCACATCCATGAGATCTATCATAATGAAATGTGATTTTTTCTCATAGCTACATGAACAGTGAATAGGAATGCCTGTTCAATTGACTGCACGCTTTCTATCCCCAACCCCAGCAATGCCGAAGTAAATGCCGGCGCATTCAACAGCATGAGGCGGTCTCTTGCCAGCTCGGTCAGAGCAGAAGATGGGTAGGAACTCTTCCATTGAGCAAGTGGGACGGGCATGGGTGAACAGGATGACAATGAATTCATGGTGTTTGTACATACTTCTCTAAAACATTTTACTATACCCGGTGTCCACCAGTGCCCAATATCAAACGAAAATCGTCTCGAGAGTCGCCTCCCACCAAAACGACAATTTTTTAAACGACACGAATGTGAGTTCCATGGTACTAGCCAACAGGGCATCGGGCCGACACCGGATTCAGGGCCAGGTGCGGGTGTCACCGCGCCATTCTCTGTGGTCTGCGCTGTGCGCGTGCCCCTGCGGCTCGAGGTCAAACGTTCAGCAGAGTTTTACCTCCTTCGGCGCGCTGATCTTGTCTAATTCTCAGAATGGAGCTCGCCTCTTCCGAAACAGCATTGTATCAGAGCAATCTGAGTTCGTATCGCTCCTGATGACTTTTCTCCCCGGAACAATTGTCTTATGGCCTGCACAGTGCAATGATCTAGTTCAATACACTTTTTTAGCCGAGTAGGTATGGCCAGGAAATGTTGCATGCAAGCTCGGTCCAGGCCAGCCCGTTTTCTGACGTTGTCACCTAGATCAAACTTATCGTCAGATTCTGGAGTAAGTTCGTTCGCTAGAACACGAGTGGTATCGGCTCAATCGCCAATTTAATTTAAGTGCGCCAAATCTCAGCGAGTTTCATTCCATTGTAGGTACGGTAATCTATCCCCGGGTGATCTGTAACTGGAACGTTAACGCATTTTATAAAAACCATTGAACGAGAAAGCAGCCCTAAATATTAGGTATATAAGAAAGCTAAGCAATCGATGAAATTACGCATCATGAAGACTGCTTTAGATCGGTAATCTACCGGCTGCATCCCTCCACCTTGTACGTAGCCTGAAAGGTGTAAATACGGTACTCCGAGCATAGGTGCCTATATCTGTCTTGCTAGGTGAGATTACACGCGCAGATACTGCACCAGCCTGCTCTGAGATTGCACGCGCAGATATATACGGGCGGCTCGCGTGACATGACAGCTGGTGTCGGTGCGCACCACTTGGGTGCACTCCTTTCCTCGTCCACCTCCGAAAGATAACTAGCGTCCGACGAAAAAAAAGACGAGACTTGCTCGCCTTTACACTGCAAAAGCCGGCCGCCGAGGCAGCCGAGACAATGTCCTGCACAACTGGATCGAGAGGAATACGCAATAGGCATCCTGAAATGTCGCCGTTCCCCGACTGCTCATTGCTCACCTTTTTAGCCTATTCATGTCGCAAGCAAAGCACTTTTGGGACTTTTGACACTTGATAGTGATACGGAGATATAATTTGTGACAGTAGCTAGCGCAAGAATCTACTTTTTCTCTAAAAATGTGGCCCGAAAGGAAGTTAAGCCCGTCTCTCCATCTCTCTATAACGTTGCACTTTAGGCTGGCAGGATGTTTGAGCAAACACTGCTTTTCTAGCAGCTACAATATCTTACTGTCTTTGCTTCCATCTTTCTATCTGTATAGGGAGGCTTAATGTCACGCAGGGTTTTATGCACATCATGTCATTACTTCTGCTTTCTGTCGACATGCCTGTCTGTGCTTCATCCCTCAATGGGTCGCTTATGAAAATGAACACCACACGATTGCAAGAATGTCGTTGAAATTTCAACTTAGTAAAATATTATGCATTTGAAATTAACGTCACTCAGTAGTAGGGCATTGTTTCGTGAGCCGGTGTTCAACGCTCTGATTAATATTGGTCAGTGGGGGCCTTCTTATATTTACTCAGCCCGTTCAAAGCTGTAGGTACCTATGAAAAATAAATAATATGAAGCCTTTATGATAAAACTTGAAGCTTCAGCTCAAAATAATAGAAAAGCTCGTTTTCTACCTATATAGCAAGTAGGTACTTAGGCCAGTCACAAACCCAGAGTTAACTCGTTCCAACTCAAAGTGGCATGTTTGTTATGAAGTCTGAAGGTGAGTTTTGAGCGGAGGTCTTGAGATTGCTTGAGATGGGCCTTGTAACCTATCCATTTGCGCCCGGAACCAACAAAGGTACCGCGTCAACACCGCGATCTTACCGCACTATCGATAACAACTTTCGCGGAATCGTATGCAGGTAATATTTCCTTATGGGCACTCCTTAGCTTCATTCTCACCAGTGTTGTCAGAAATCTACCGTTAATTGTTACAGTTTTCGCAATCAACTTGATTTAGCACCGATACCTGGGTACCTATACGGGGGACAAAAATAGCGTTGTTCCGCTTCTCAGGAGCAGCACATGTGAGTTATCGACTGCGTCCTGTAGACTGTAATCTCACGCCTGTTTCTAAATGTTTTGAAAGAGAAAACACCTTTATAGCGCCGGTATATGTAGCAAAGCTGCTCTTCTAAAAGGGTATTATCAGACTACTTTTTTATTTATATATTTATTTCATTTTTAATTTGCGGAACGCTCGAGACAAAGTTGAGTTAATGGATGCATTGACCACTGAACAAGTGTTTAATTCTCCTAGCTGTAACCTGAAAACAGTTAAAGGGCTCCAGGAACCAATTATTCACCAATTTAAAATAAAAACGCGTTAATGCGTGCGCATGTGCGCGCTTGGTTCACTCGGAACCGCCACACAATCTCATCTTGTCTTTATCGCTGATGTTCATCGCTCATTGTTCGCATGCGAGGACATTGTTCGTGGATTGTCATGCATGGACAGAGGGGTGGACACACGGGAAACTCCGCTGGCCCTGACTCCTGGCCGGCAACTGCGGTGACCTTTGGCCGTGAGAGCGCGCCGACTGCAGGAAACTCAACACGGGCGCTCCCCGGACCATCCGACTGGCGGCGTTGACACCGCTACGGTCCGGCGCCATTTTTCTCCCATAGCTGTTACGCTATCGTGTGGGTGTGCTGACTGTTGATGGCTTCGTTACACGATCTGTGATAAAGTCCTCCGTTCCGTCGTTTTCATCCTCAGGACTCTGAAATCCTTCTCCTCCACGCCGCAACCCTTTATCCGGGCTGGACAGGCAACATTGGCAGTGGCTACGTTTCCATGACACAAGCTACGCCGATTTTGCCAAATGAATTTGCTCCATCATATAGCATTTACGCAGCATTTAAAGATGTAAATATAGGATAGGTGCTATATAGCTAAAACCATATATGTGTATACGCTCGTTTTTTTTTTTGCACAAGGTGAATAGTATCCGAGAAAAATGCACGTGAAATTTCTCTAAATCGATTAAGACGTGTCATGGAAACGTAGTGTTTATCTCATGCGGGCTGCTTCCTTGGAGCGGCACCGCTGCTCCCGAGGGAGCACACCCGCAGCCAGGTGCAGAGGGTGCTGGTCGGCTGGGGGATGGTCGGCCTGTCCATTCGGACCGTGTGACAGCGTCCCGCAAGGAACTGGGATGGCCTGCTGTACAGGAGCTACTGCGTGAGCATGATCTGCATGTTATATTTAAACTGATGCATGACTCGCAAACCCCTGATTCGATCCGCAGCCGCATCGTCCACCGTACTGCGGTGTCGAGCCGCAGCACTAGGGCAACCAGTGACGGTCAGCTTCATGTCCCGCGCGTGCGAACTGAGCTTGCCCGGCGCTCATTCATCTGTCGCGCAACTCGTTCATGGAATGAGTTGCCTGCGCCTGTTCGAAGCTGCACCGGTCTGGCGGCGTTCCGTAAAAAGGTTAAGAAACGGCATGTTTAATCCGGCTGCGCTAGGTCAATGTGGTCAGTTAGTTTATCATGTGTGGTGTGTTTTAACCTCTATAGAATCTGTGCTGTATGTATAGGTATGAGTTTTGAACTACTGAATGTATGACGTGGTTTACTGAAAACCCAATTTCTTGGATGTAACCGAAATATATGAGTATGAGTATGAGTATGAGTATAATCAGTTCGCGTTGTAGAGACCAATCAATGCAAGTTGCAACGCTAACAACAAACAAAATAGTAATATATGTAGACCTATCGGTATCTGAAACGTCTACACAAAATACGCCTTTTATCCGCTTGCTATTGGCTGTAAGGCGAACTACATATACTTATGTCATGTGTTCAAAGATAGACTGAGGGCTCCATAAGTTGAGTGGAGAGTTCCATATAGGTTGGGATGGATCCATATGGGTTATATCCAATATTCATTGCTGAGACGGAGATTATTAGGTTGGGACGGCGAGTTCCATTGGTTGAGACGGAGGGATCTCTGAGACGGAGAGCTCCATTGATTAGACGGATAGTTCTATAGGTTGGGACGGCGAGTTCCATAGATTGAGACGGAGGGATCTCTGAGACGGAGAGCTCCATTGATTAGACGGATAGTTCCATAGGTTGGGACGGCGAGTTCCATAGGTTGAGACGGAGGGATCTCTGAGACGGAGAGCTCCATTGATTAGACGGATAGTTCCATAGGTTGGGACGGCGAGTTCCATAGTCCATTGGCTGAGACAGGGAGCCTCGTGACTCGATAAGAGCACTTTTCATTTTATGCCGGAATAAAAAGGATGGCTTACTTTGTGGCCCATATACTGCGATACACAAAATACTCTGAAATATAAACGATATTCTCTATTTTGGTCTCTTTCAAGCTCCCACTACATATTTTGGTTCGTTCCTTAGGTGCATGCCTGCAACAACAACAGACAAATCGGATCGTTTGCCAAATTAGAGCGCACCTAACAAATGCGTGCAAACAGCCCCAGTTGTTATGATTCTGTGCTGGATTTTCCATGGGACACGGGCTGGCACCACCATCCTCCGTGCCTGGCTATAAACATCAATCACTCTGTCCTACCCAAACACGTCAAGGACGCGCCGAACTGGAAATGCCCACCAATATACGTTTTGTCAAAATTTCCTGAATTTAATGATCATCTGTTCTGCAGAAACATTCAGAAACATCATAACAAACATTTTATGGCCTGATGAGGCTCCGGGACCTGCCCCATTGCCGCGATATATCCACCCTGGCGTGCGAACTCGTCACATGCCATCTCAGCTAGGCGGTGCGGTCTGCGTCAGTTTTTACGTCAATGGCTGCTGGTGCAGGATGGCGATATTACCACGCAGACGTCACCTGTAGTCCTGCGTCACATTCTACTGCGTCACGCTCATAATCTCAGCACGTGCTTCGGCATATACATAGTTAAGTTCAGCTCGATATGCAGTGCATATATGCTGCCCACGCTCGATATGCAAATGGAGCATGCTTTTATAGGCCATTATTTTCGTGGGAAGACAAGTCTCAGTTTTGACATTTATGGGACATCGCGAGCTTATAAGATCACATATAATAGGTACCTTTACCTCTATCTACCCAATGTCCACATACCTCATATACATGTAGGTATACTTTCCAAGTTCCAAATCACAGCAAAACGAAAATGCGTTTGACCTTGAAAATATATTGGACAAGCTGCATATATGCCGCCAACCGTCAAAATCCCAGTTTCATGCCAAATTCAAAAAGTCGGAGCACCAGAGTGGGGAAAATGTAACCCCGAGATAACCACGCAGCTCCCAATAATACAGAAATAATGCGTGCTGCCTGAATCAGCATATCTAAACGCACGAAAATTACCAAACAGAATCCGGGTGGCCCTTGTCCGCGCGTCGCGCCGGGATTCGGCCGGTCGTTCCCGGAGCTGATGTGCGTCAGTTGGGCGCGTCGCCGTCCGACACGGATGGCGTGCCCGCGTCACACCGGTCGCATGTGCAGCGCCGGCCGCGTGCGGGGACCGGTCCGAGGGCCATCGGCACCCCCGTCTGCAGCGACAACCGAGCCCGGCCGCACGGCAGGCCGGCCGCCGCGCCGTCCGCCCACTGGCGCCCTCCCCAGGATAAACGGTGAACCATTCTTCCGACGCGACGACGCGACGGCTGCTCGGCTTTTTGTTCAGCCGTCCCCTGTAGAGTGTAGGTCTCCTCGAGCATAGATAGGTAGCTTCAAGCTGATCATGACACTGTATATTGAATAAACTGGTACGCTGCTCTTCATTTTGTATCCACTGAACAATTCCATTTCAGATGCACATTTTAAATGTTGTTCGTACTGTTCGAAGACGATAATTTCCTGTGAGGGAGGCATATAAAAGCTTCGTTCGGATAATGTTCATAAGATGCCGATAAGTGGATGGACAAGCATTTAACTTACTCTGCTTAGGGACAGCCCCAACATAAGCATTGAGCATGTCCCTCCGGTGTGACCGTTTGAACAGCTCGGCGCGGTGGCCTGAACTTAGGTACATAGGTACTGTGATGTCTGTCACCCCTACTGGAGCAGGACCATTGACTGCCCCACCGGGACATTTTGCGACAAAACAGGATGGGCCCAGTCTCTGCACCAGCAAAGTGGTCGCAGCCATTAGGTCAATGTCTGCATTACACTATCATCCCACGCCTCTGCAACAGTCCATATGCATGTGAATAAAAAAGCTAGACCGACGAAACGAAAAGCTAAAAGTCATCGTTATCAATAACCGTGTTTAGTGGTCTATCGTAGATTACCCATCCTTAAAAATAGAAAGGAACTGAAGTTAACCCGCGCCCTGCTGGGGGGGGGGGTGTTTGAACACCCCCCCCCTGTGGTTTTTCGCGAATATCTCAAAAACGGCGGCGCGGAGCGCCGCCGTTTTTGGTACACCTTATCATACATCAATTCTACACATGTTGTGAAAATTTCAGACCAAGGTCATTCAAGGTCAGGTCACCAGGTCACTCGAAGTGACCTCACCTCATAAAAAGTTTCAATGTCTGTCATAGCTACACCGAGTGACCGATCGCTTTGAAACTTTCAGCGATTGCTAAGAGCATTAGCATGTACAAAATGTATATCTCAGAATTTTGATATCGATGACCTAAGGTCAGGTCAATTTTGCGACCTCACCATTATAAGTCAATGGGAGAAAATTGAAATGCGCCTGTTTTGGACGAAAGACATTATAAACACTCCCAAACACTGAATTACAAGTGGTTTAGACACACTGAACATGAAAATGGTGTCTGTGACCCCTGTTTATGCCCTGAGGTCATCTTAGGTCACGAATGGTATCTAACAGTTTTTCGCAAATAACTTTTGATAGAGGCATGCTAGAGCGATGAAAACGCCTTAGATGTGTTCAGCTCGACGATACGGATCGACTGATATGCAACAT
Source organism: Amphibalanus amphitrite (assembly GCF_019059575.1). Classification (NCBI taxonomy): domain Eukaryota; kingdom Metazoa; phylum Arthropoda; class Thecostraca; order Balanomorpha; family Balanidae; genus Amphibalanus; species Amphibalanus amphitrite. The sequence continues at coordinate 702,617 of NW_024881699.1, read as the reverse complement.
GACCCTTTCCGGTCAGGTCATGACCTTGACCTGAGGTCAAATTTTCAAGTTGACCTTTCAAGGTCAAATTATAGTTCGTTCGATGCGTCTTGACGAGAGGAACACGATGCCGGTAAAAGTAAGCTCGTACAATAATTGGGTCAAAAGTTATTGCAGAAAAACTGTTTCCGAAAAAATCGGCTATTTTTGCAGTTTTTGCCCCCTGCAGGCAAAACCGTTGACGTTAGGTCAAATCTGAGAAAATTATTCAGAAAGGGCGTTAATAGGGCTATCGAATGCGCTTTTCCGCAGCGCTGTAGCTCTATTGGTTCCCGAGTTATGCGTTGGCTTCTTGGAAATTTTCGACATTCGACCTGGAAATCGGCGAAAATTTGCCTTCAATGACCTCTGGTGACCTGACCTTTGACCTGACCAAAAAATTGACCGAAGTGATTTCCTCATTATTTTTGACGCTCTTTCGAACGCCGCCTTCCGCGTATCGCTACGTGGCCCAGGAGCCGAGTTAGAAGGGGGGTGTTCAAACACCCCCCCCCCAGCAGGGCGTGGAAATCCAGGACCCCCAGCCGGGCGCGGGTTAAAACCCTATTAGTGGCAGGGGGGGTTGTTTTTATCCACCCCTCAGGTTTTCGGGAATATCTCCGAAACCGCTGAAGCTACGATGCTGAAATTTTCTGACTTTTCCTAAAACTAAATTGGGCACATTCCCTGAAAATTTCAAGTTCATAACTTTACCAGGGGCGGCTCCAGAGCACTGGGAATTGGGGGTCCTATTCGTGAAGCGAGTCATTTGGGCGAAGATCACGATGCTGCACCAGTTTTACGAACAGTGAATGAAAGGTATCATGTGATAACATATACAAAGTTATTGTGCATCCTCTTTTGGCACGTTTTTGCTATAATAGGCGGATCCAGGCGTCCAAAAAGGGGGTTATTTTTTACCTCCCAACATAGGTGCCCTGACACCGCCTATGCATGACCAATACAATTTTAGTCGTTCTCTCATAAGAAAATTGTAACATAACAAGACCATTGCCACCCTTTTTAGAAACAGTACCAACAAAAACCTTATTTACTATACTTTTTGTGTACCCCCAATCTCAATGATCTGTATCCGCCTATGATTTTTGAAAATGCATATTTTTAGGATCCATGTGAATTCCTGGTTCATTCTCTATCGATCGGCAAAAGTTACGTTAAGATTGGTTCAGAAACCTGGCCGTGATAAACAGTCTAAAATGTATCTGCAATTTGCCCGTTTTTACCCCCCTCTACCCCCCTATTGACATTTTTAATTTTATTTTTTTTTGAAATGTAGATCTCGTTGAGCCAAATCGAATGCCGTTTGAATTTTGAAAATCGGCCGGTTAGATCTCGAGATATCAAGGGGGGGTCGTAAACAGCCCCCCCCCTGCCACTAATATGGGGTAGCCAGGAGCCTGCCACTAATAGGGTTAAGTTACCTCAACGTGCCTTGAAGGACGGCGCATGTTACAACTATGCTAATGCTCGAAGATGCTCCTTCTAGATTCAATAAATAGCCATACAAACCTGGCACAAACGACCTTCTGGTGTGTTTTCCCGCTGAAAACATGAGGCGTGCCGCGTAGCCACAAATCGCGTGCATCCAATTGGAAAAATACGTTCACCGCATGCCAGGGACATCGTCAGGATTGTAATGTATAGGTAGGTGGTATTTGAACGGTGATTAATTTTCAACACTCGAGCACTCGAGGACTGAGGTGAGATGGGGCTCGCTTCAGGTAGGACATTGGAATTAAAATGGCATGGTTGGGAATGGAAAAGATATTAGCCGTTTTCACGACGAGCTATCCGGCGAGTGCGCCTAATTTGACCAAATCTGCACCTAATCTCTTTTACAGCAAATATCTTTATTTTATGAATTTATTTCAGTGTATTAATCGATGATACTCTCTCCTATGACAAAGCATGCATATGAGCAATTAGTGCAACCCTAGCTGATAGCTACTAAGAGACACACTGAACCTAATTTGACCAAATCTGCACCTAATCTGCACCAGATGTGCACCAAATGTGTACTAGAGGGCCGTCGTGAAAACGGCTATTAAAGAGCGTGCGAGAGAGAGAGAGAGAGAGAGAGAGAGAGAGAGAGAGAGAGAGAGAGAGAAAGAGAGAAAGAGAGAAAGAGAGAGAGAGAGACAGATAGACAGACGGACAGACAGACAGACAGACAGACAGAGACAGAGAGAGGAGACGGAAGGCGAGGAACACTGATGAAAATATAGTGCTAGCAATAGAAAGAACTAAATAATTAGGATGTCAAAAAGAAATGGTAGGTAACGTCCGTGCCACGGTTTCTAGGTTTCAAAAGGGTTTCGTGTAAAGGACACCAGTAACGATGCAGCTATGAAATTAAGCACGATATGTGAGCACGAGTAACAAACGAAAGTGAAGGTGCTGGAGAACGAGAAAATAATTTTCATAGTTAATGACAATTATAACCTCCCAGAAGACAAAGAATAAAAGGGGCTACACTACACGATATGTAACTTCAGCCTGCAACTGTTTATTATTATGCTGAAAATCATGGGCACGTGGGTAATGATATGCATCACAAAAAGTGGACATAGTGACTATTTCTTTTAACTCGTTCGTGCTCACGTGTGTCTCATGTTTCGTGTGTCACGGGTTCGCTCAGGCTGCCGTCACGGAATGAAAGTCACACTTTGTAGATATGGAGGCCATATTAGAGCAGTTGCTTGATCGTCTGTCGTGTAGCCATGTCACTGACCATAATATTTGGATATATTTCACCATTGCACGTCAGTCACTTCATTGCACATTTTTGGATAATTCTACCTACTAGAACAACCAATAAGTTATGAATTTCAATTTAAAAAGCCAGTGTTTTATCATCAGTGCACTTATCGATGTCAAAGACGCTCATGCCGGTTGTCTGGTGGGGCCACCGTCAGCCCGGAGCGGGGGCCAGGGCTATCAAGGGCGAGGGTGGGCAAGTCCTCAGGAGGAAAAGGTATTATTTCGAGTTCACCAGCTCGTCTGCAAAAGACTAAAGAGCTGAATAATGATTCAGCTTCGAGCTGAGCACAGGCCTCAGCATGTCAGGACCGTCTGATAACCTAAGGCTGATTATAATTAACAAAGGCTTAAGGTGCATTTTTTATTATACCGAGTCGTTGTTTGTCCCTCCGTCCCGATGTTCTGCTGAAGGAATGAGATAGGAAAGTCAGCGGCCGTCGATCATTTCCGAGGGCATGCCGTCTGCAGCATTTGCCTGTCTGCAGTGTCTCCGCAGAACCGGCAGAGAGTACCTGATCAGGGGCGTAACTTTTTGTTTTTTGTTGGGGGGGGGGGCACTGCTGTTAGGGGCGCCTTTTTAAGAGCATTGGGGCGCCTCCCTGTCTACGAATTAGTCCTAATTCAGTTTACGGCAACATTTTTACCTAACGCATTGTATTTTGCAGTGGCGGATCCAGGGGGAGGGGGCAAAATGGGCATTTGCCCCCCCCCCCAAACGGCATAATTTTAACATTACGCCTATGGACGAGGCATGGAAAGAATCGATAAATTGTTATGGTTTGCCCCCCCCCCAAAAAAATCTGAGCTGGATCCGCCTCTTGTATTTTGTGCCGTTGTCTTTTGGCACGTTGTGTTGCAGCATTTTGCTTCCGCAGTGGCGCGCCGAACGCGCGAAATTTTTTGAAACCAAGCACATTTTGAAAGCAATTTGGGGGTCAGCAACCGCGGGCGAGTTGTGGAATTACCATAGTACTGCCATAGTAGTTAGTCATAGGCGGCGGAACAGGGAAGGCACCGGGGCACCGGGGCCCTCTTTGATTTAGGCATTTTAACATTAGCCCTAAGGGCGTTGCATGGAAAGAATGGGACCAAAAAAAAGTCGGCAGTGTCCCCCCCTTAACCCGCGCCCTGGTGGGGTCTGTTTATAACGCGACCTGGTGGGGGGGGGGGCTATTTTTTGCCCCCCCCCTCGTATCTCCGAAACTACTGGACGGATCCGCAAAATTCAAACGGCGTTCGAAAGGCCTGTCAAATTTGTCGAAGGAAACCAAATTTCATTGACCTCGGGGTCACCGATGACGTCACAGGTCAGGTCAAAGATGAAATGTTTCACCGTTCACGGGTCTACTAGGGAATGCGCTATAACACCGAGGAAAACGCATTTTGTCGAGAATCAGCGATAGGGCGTCAGTTGCCTAGTAGATATGTTGCTATTAGAGGTCACTGACAATACCAGGTCAGGTCACAGGTCAGGTCACCAAGGGTCACAGGTCAGGTCACATGGGCCCAACTTTACTAAGGTTGTGTGATGCATGTTTTGTGGCCAATTTTTCATTTCCAACTCAATGGTGTTGGTTATAAGACTATCAGGTACGGCTTAGGTTACTTTCTGGTGAAGGTCAGGTCAACGTCAGGTCAAGGTCAGGCCAAAAAAGGTCAAATTTTAAAGTTGATAGTTTTGCATAAAATGGGTATTGATTCGATGCAGCTCGTCACGGGGAGTCTAATGGTGGTCTTTGTTTTGCGCTACGACGTCTAGAATTGCTAAAAATTGAGTTTGAAAATTTTACGTCATCAATTTTGAACAGTTTTTTCGCTATAACTTCGCCAAAAAAAGAGGTATCAATCTAAAATTTGGTATGTGGATGGAAGGCGGTAAGGACTATCACATATATTCCGGTTTTTGCGAAATTCAAAAAACTTTTTGGATTTTACGACTAATATATCCAAAAAATCTAATTTTGATTTTTGGGGGTCAAAATAAAAAAAAAATCATAAATCCGAGATAACAGTTTTGTAGCCCTGTCAATTCTACAGCTTTTATGTCCTTATCATTTTTCTGTATTTTCAAAGCTATAGGCCTGACAGCTCTTCCCGCGAAACCTTTTTTTTGGTCGAAAACGGCAGAACATGACGTCACTCTGACGTCATTTCCGGCCAACCTATCATAGCTTTTGGAAAAAGTTTTGGTCACAATGTGTAAAATTGATGTCCGGGAGGGTACTGAAAGTTTGGTGACGATCAGCGCAGCGGTTCTGGAGATATATTGAAAAGTCTGGAGGGGGGCAAAAAATAGCCCCCCCCCACGGTCGCGGGTTAACCCGCGCCGGGCCGGGGGGGGGGTGTTTGAACACCCCCCCCCCCTGCGGTTTTTCGCAGATATCTCAAAAACGGCGGCGCACACCTGTTCGTGCATCTTTTCCGCACATGTGAAAATTTCAGACCCAGGTCGCCTTAGGTCAGGTCACCAGGTTACGCCAAGTGACCTCACCTCAGAAAAAATAAGAAAGCTCGTCATAGCTACACCGACTGAACGATTGCCTTGAAACTTTCAGCGATTGATTAGAGCAACATTATCTATAAATTGTTTATCTTGGAATTTTGATATCAGTGACCTAAGGTCAGGTCAATTTTGCAGCCTCTCCATTAATAAGTCAATGGGAGCAAATTGAAAAGTGTCTGTTTTGCACGAACGCTATTCTAGACACTCTCAAACATCGAGATGTAGGTAAAACTGACACACTGAACCGGAAAATGGCAACTGTGACCTCTCGTTATGTCCCCGAGGTCATCTCAGGTCACGAACAGAATCTGACAGTTTTTTGCTAATAACTTCTGATAGAGGCGTGCTAGAGCGCTGAAAACGCCTTAGATGTGTTCGGCTCGACGTTGCGGATCGACCGATATGCAACATGACCTTTTCCGGTCAGGTCATGACCTTGACCTGAGGTCAAATTTTCAAGTTGACCTTTCAAGGTCAAATTATAGTTCACTGGACGCGTCTCGACGAGAGGAACACGATGCTGGCAAAAGTAATGTCATGGCCCTTTTGAGTCAAAAGTTATTGCCGAAAAAAGCGTTTTTCGTAAAAACGGCTATTTTTGGAGTTTGTGCCCTCTGGAGGCTAAACCGTTGACCTGAGGTCAAATCTGAGAACAATACTCAGAAAGGCCTGTAAAAGGGCTGTCGAATGCGGTTTTCCGCGGCGCTGTAGCTCTATCGATTCCCGAGATAGCCGTTGGCAGTTTCCAAAATGTTGAAATAGTCAACATTTTACCTTTGGTGACCTCTGGTGACCTGACCTTTGACCTGACCCAAAACATGACTGAGTGTTTTCGTCCTTATTTTGGACGTTCTTTCGATTGCCGCTTACCGCGTGTCGCTACGTAGCCCGGGAGCCGAGTTAGAAGGGGGTGTTCAGACCCCCCCCCCCCGGCCCGGCGCGGAATCTCGGAGCACCGGCCCGGCGCGGGTTAACCCTCGCCGGACCTATTGGTTTTCTACATACGCGCCGGCCGAGGGGGGGGGGGGGCGGGTACGACCCCCCTCGCCGTTTCGCCCCTGGTGGAGCTAGCGCGTCGCGGAAAAAACGAGCGTGTGCGCCGTTACGAGACGCAGAGACTGGTACCCGATTTTAACGTCCTAGGTCAACCGGTGACCTCTGAGGTCAGGTCAAGTGCCCCAAAGTACGGTTCAGTTTTTGGTGAATAACTTCGCAAAAAACGGCCGCAGAGCCGCGATTTTGGCAGCATCGTGTTTGCCTTGCTCAGGCGCGTCGAATGATATACTTTTTGTTTGGGTCAGGTCAACTTTGGGTGTTGACCTCAGGTCAAGGTCAGGTCAGCACCCCCAGGTCACGAAGTTGGGCTAAAGAGGTCATGTCGCATATCATTCGATTCGGCAGGTCTTCCTGAGTCCATTGGTGGCTTTCTCGACTCGCTAGCTCAATTTGATCGGGAGTTATTGACGAAAAACTAATATGACCTTGATGACGTCATAAATGACGTCACGGTTTTTTTTGCAAGGTCAACATTGCAAAAGTGACTCATCTAACCTTGCAAGGAGTGCATCAAATCACGATTCTGTGTGCTTGAGATAGTTGGAGATCGTTCCCGGCGCCAGAATAGCAGTTTTCATTTTTCCCCATTGACTTATAATGGTGAGGTCACGAAAATGACCTGACCTCATATGAACATTAGGAAAAATCCGAGATATACAAGTTGTGAGACTCATAATGGATACTAGATCCTGCAAGTTTCATTTCCCTGTGACATCTCCTCTGGCAGTGAGGGCGTTGCGAAGTTGCGACATCTGAAGACCGTGCAGAGGTTCACTTATGACGTTATAGGTCAGTGACCTGACCTGACCCAAAAATACGGTTGGTGTCAAAAGATGCGGCTTGGATCAAAGGTCAGGTATGCCAAGTTTCAGCTCTCTATCGCCAGCGTGTTCGGAGCTATCGCGAAAAAACCCTATGGGGGGGGGGGGCGGCACCCGCCCCCCCCCCTCGGCCGGCGAGGGTTAATTGAAGGTGTTCCGCCGCTACTGATAGAAGTGACGCCCTATTGCACTCTAACGCACATGGTAGTCCGTAGTGCTTCTAAAAAGGATGAACAGAGGCCAGTTTTACCAACAGAAAAATAGCCGCCTGCCGGAATTTTTTGCCTAAAGACCGTTTCACATACGGAGCGTTAAAGAGATAGGCACGTAAGCGAATAGGGCTTTACCGTTTACTCTCTGTGTGTGAAGCGGTCTATCCACGAAAAACTTCGGCACGCGGCTATTTTTCTAAAACTGGCCTCTGATGGAATTAAATGACCCGAAAAATGAGAAAGCAGCCGATGAAAAAAAAATACAGATAAAAAAACGATTATGCAGGACGTAAACGCGACAAGGTGCACGTTTACGAAACGTTGCTAGCTCATATTTCATGTTTCCCATGATTTCCTGTAGATATGAACTATGACAAACGGTTGGTGAATGGTGACGAAAGGTCTAAATCTGCACGGGGTGTAAGATGACGTTATGGGTCGGTGCCTTCCCCAATCTTATATCACGTGGGTGCCGGGTGTGGTACGTGGCACGCACGCTGATGAAACGCGCATTTCCCCATTATTTTAACAGAGGACATTTTCTGTGAGAAAAAAAATGACCAAATTCTGAAAAGGGGGCGGTGGAGGGTGCTTCCCCGGGTCATTATTTACCGACCGGGTATCCCATCGGAACAGGACAAAACCGGAGGTTTCAGAATTGGACGGGCTATAGAATCATGCTGAGACTTTGATGAGTAGGTGGAGCACCAGGCGCCGTTCTAAAACACAGAAATGTCACTATGCACTTCCAAGAGGGGTGTGCCAAAACTTGCTCGAGAGTTCCCTCTGGGACCAATGGGACGTCCATCAGACTAGATGCGCCGTTCTGGCAACAGCAATGACAAGGTATTGGAGTGGGCGCTTCAACTGCCTCATGGGGCACGTTAATTAACTGTTGAGGCGCCACCCTGACGGGCGCGGGGCGCCGCGCCTAACATAAGAAACGACATTAGACACTAGTTTAGTTAAAGATGTTAGTATAGGTCAATAGGTCATGGAGACTAGGCAAAGGGGTTACCTAATACCTATTATAGTCGAGATTAGCTCGAGAGGCGCTTTTATTGACCGATGAGGCTCTCCAACTAGCTAAGTGTGCCGTTTTACCGCAAAGATAATAACAACTTTCCCGGAGGGACGATTTCAAAGACTGTAGCTGGGCGCATTAATAAATAGTGGGGCGCCACTCAGCGCCAAGGGCGGCGGCGCCGCTCTTCACCACATAAATGTCATTACGCACTGAAGAAGGGCGTCAAAAGAGCCTCGAGGGGCGCTGTTCTAGCACCGAAATAGGGGCACCGTTCTAGCTGCAGCGATGACATTAGGTATTGACCGCATTGACCAGAGGAGCGGTTTATATGGCTAAAGGCGCGTCAATAAACTGGTGGGGCGCCACCCTGTCCAACGAGAGGCAACGTTGTACTTTGCAAAAGAAATGATATAAGTCAGAAGGGCGCTAACTTTGGCTTGAAGAGCGCTTGTATGAGCCGTTGAGGCGCTAGCCTTATAGCTATGTGTGGCCTTTTAGCAGCAGGGATGCCATAACACATGATAGTGTGTTATATGGCATTCAGGCCCCTCTAGGCATACGTAGAGGGGCGATGATTATGACTCGAGTAGCGCTCTTAAAATTGGTAGGCGCCTCACTGTGCGGGTGCCACATACATTTCATTACTCAGTGCAGAGGGGCACCAAAACTGGCACGAGGGGCGCCTTCAGGAGCCAATCTGCAGCCTGCGGACTGGGGGCGCTATTCTAGCAACAATGATGGCATAAGGTACTAGCCAGAGGTGCGCTTCCACTACCTCAATGGTCGCATTGATACACGGAAGGGCGCCACTCTGTGGTGCGAGGGTCGCCATTATTAGCAAAAGGGATGATGTAAGACGTAAGTGTAGTCAGAGGGGCACCAACTTTGGCTTGAGGGGCGTTTTTTAACGAATGGGGCACGCTACTTAGCTAAGTATTTACTTGCCGCAAACGGCGTACCGTCCCTCAAAAACTTTACACAAACGACCTACCCTTTTTTGCATGGAGGCGCCCCAATAAGCCTCATAGGTGCCCCTCTTTCGCATGTAACGGCCCATATGGCTAATAGAGGCTCCCCTATAGACCTCACAAGCGCCCCTCTTTCCCATTGAGGCGCCCCTTTGGGCTCCTTCTTCTAAAATGGGCCTCAAAGACATCCCTATTTGGCATGCATGATGCAGTTGCCCCTCTTTCGTATGGGGGCGCAACTATGGCCTTCATGGGCGCCCCCTTTTGCACGTGGGCGCCCTTATACTATCATAGGCCTAAGAGGCACCCCTAAGGGCCTCAGAGACCAAAAGGGTGCCCCTCTTTCGCATGCAGGCGCCCCTATTGCCATCACTGGCGCCTCTCTTTTGCATTGAGGCACCCCTATCGAGTTCATAGGCGCCCCTCTCTCGCATGTAGGCGCCCCATGGCCTCAGATGTCCCAAGCTCATAGGCGATGGCGCCCCCCCCCCCCCCCCTGAGGGATGGCGCTCCTATTGCAGTTTTTTTCTCACCACGATCTGTTGAGCGTGGTTACGACCCTGGCCCGTGAGGGCGCCTTTTGGGCCAAGGGGCGCCCACCAAAGTTGGGGGGGGGGCAAACGGGATGTTGGGGTGGCAGAATTTCAAGTTGAGGGGGCACCTGCCCCCCCCCCCCAAAGTATACAAAGTTACGCCCCTGTACCTGATTAATTATTTCCTTCGACACATAGTTTCACTTACAAGGAATCCGACAGCTGCTAAAATCTTATCCAAAACTGTGAACTGTATGGTCACCGTCAGTACAAGACGCCACACATCTTCTTATACATTGAATGGTCCTTTGCTCGTGGAGGAATGAAATATGTCACTAAAACGGCACTGAAACGGATGATCAAAGATTTCATGACTAATCAGGTGGATAAACGTCTTTGCGTGTGCAACTGCAAACGTATGGCCAGAGAGCTAGGTAATAGGTGTCAGACAGTTCGCTGCGACCGTTCCGTGCTACCTGTCGCGCGCGCGGTGCCTGTTTAATGTGCATTTAACCCAGTAGCTTCTCCAATTCTGTGCTGTAGAAGGCGTGTCCATTGAGGCTGGTCCATGCTCTGACATTCTTTATAGTAGTAAATGCCAGCTCCGCGCTTTACCCGATGCAGACATTTTCCATGCACTTGCACAAGTGCATGATGAATTTGTGCAGGTTTTGAAATGTTGGTACGACCTGACAATCAACTGAAAAAGGAGCATGTAAAGATATCGCTTGTTTCAAATGTGACACTGAAACACCGTCTAGAACAACGAGAATATCTCGAGACAGAGCCAAAACTAGTCTACTTTCAATCAGACGTTGCGTCGCCTTGTCTCGGCCGCCCCATTCAGCTCGTTCAGGCGATCTCGCCGGGCGATATCGTCCGAGTTCGCCCGCGCCGCGCGCTGTGATTAGCAGCCCTCCTCCGCAGGTGCGCGCGGCGGCGACAACCGGCGGCACGGCGGTGCAATAACTGGAGCAGAGACGTGTGCGTGCGATAGTGAAAGTGGAGCGTCCAGAATAACCGCCCACTTGGCCCCCCGAAAGCTGTCTGACCGGCCTGCCACCGGCCAGAAGGTGCTGAAACTGGGTTATTGAGGCGGCCGCACGGGCCTCCGGGTATGAAATACCGGCGACTGAAATACTCAGAGCACACCAGGCGTTCCATTGTGATGACAGGTGTAATTAGTGCGGACATAAATCATAGAGACTGGTGTTTGAAGGACCAGCAACGATTTTACTTAATATTCCAGGCTTGACCTGAGCCTGCGAGCTTTGATGAGTTTGTGACGTTAGTGAATTAAAACATGATGCTGATTATATAAAGTGAGCAAAAGAACACTCGTATCGGCTTATATTCACGAGTCGTCACGCAATTTGGTGTGTCTTTAGTCATTACCTGTAGAGTCTTTAGTCGTTAGTCATTATTACCCATACTGATCTGCAATCGCATTGGACAAGAACCTATCCATAAATCTTCATTTATGTAGCCGTGGGGTCTCCGAGAGCACATTGATTTATAAACAGGTGAATGGCTGGTGAATTCCAAGTTCCATTGCTCCACTTTACATTTTCTGACAACCCAAAATGGCCCGATGAGTCATGGGACCCGATTCAACATAGACATCGCATTACCTTGGTTACCCGTCGCTGGATTTAGCGCAACTGGCATTTTTGCACACACGTTTTATGAGCCTCAATGACCAGGTCGTAACGGATTCACACTGTATACCTGAACAAAAACTATTTAATTAGCAACAGCACCATGTCATTTTTTCAATTCATGTGCATGCAGTTCACAGCATACGGCCGCTCCGGGCGCAGAGGGCACACATGTCACAGCCCCGGCGGACAGTGTCTCGCACCGTGTTATCGCCAAAACTCCGTGAGAACTCGTGTGTTTTACCGGCCAACTGGAGCGATAAAAACTGGAGCGCAAAATGCTTGCACGTATTGGCGCGGTCCGTTAGCGCTCGCTGCGGGCGTTGCATGCGGCCACCAGGCCGCCGGGCCGGGTCTGCCTGTCATGGGGAGCAGCGCCGGGTTTACCGGGGCGGCGAGCCGGCGACTGTCCAGTTCCGGCCGAGACATTTCTCAGACCAATAGTTAATCGGTGTTTTGTAGCCTGTGCAGTGGTGCACTAGTTGCATACCTACATGTCGTGTTTCGCTCTTGACAAGGGTTGTATCGCCAATTTCCTCGGTCGATTTAGAGATACGCGGCTTTTATTTGGGTTATTCTGTTGTCATTGCGTAATTAGTTACTTTCGTCGCCCGGGCTGTCAACACATTTTATTTTTCGGGGTAAAAGTATTTTTGCAGCAATGATTGACTGTTTTATTGACAATTGGCCGTGCAGTAAAACGAATTTAATTGGTGACTGTTTCTTACGCTTCTCATAGTTTGAATCATTCAGCTATATCACTGCGACGATGTCCGCCATTCGCGACTAATCCTTCTCTAAGCTGGGAGCATTAGGCGCAGACCGCCAAAGGAGAGCTTGAGCTAGGGACCTTTGTAAGGTCATATTAATCAACTACCTACATTCCTAATGGTTGATCAACAACGTTACTCTGTTATATTCAACTCAACCAATCCTTGTCATGGGGATGCCTGAGTTCAATCGTTTTTGAGACTACTTTGAGTTCAAACCTACAGAACATACTAAATACTGTATAGTAAATAAACCATGAATATTATCAATAAACATGTTTATCAGAAATTCTCAGCAGGTAATTGTTACTTGAATTTTGTATACATTTTTTATCGTGACTAATCTTAGAACAGATACCTACACATGACTCGTTGCTAACTCCCTCTTTCTAAAGCAGTGAAGAGCTTCATCAATGGAAGGTACACAGTACACACGAATATAAAGTATCCTCCTATGCTAATTACGGAGCGAGCGAAGCGAGCGGAGTCTTTTACGGAGCGAGCGAAGCGAGCGTAGTCTTTCCTTAGATTAACGGAAATTTCTGAGTATGAGCGGCCGGCCGGCCGGCCGGCCGGCCGGCCGTGGTCACGCTTTTGCGAGGCTTATATCTCAGCAACCACTTGACCGATTTACACGCGGTAATTTTTGTAGGGTAGCTTCATTCCTTCTACCAAGTATTGGACTATTGCCGATGCATGTGGGTGACCCCTTATGCACGTGCCACGTGCAAAACGAAGAGGTGTCAGTTTTGTAATTGTTGCAATATCTCGGTAACTACTTGGCCGATTGCGCTGAAAATTGGCATGAAGGTAGGCACCCACTAGGCACTGCATATCCATGTGCCAGAGTTGGGGTGCTGCTGCACGTGCGCACGTGCAGGGGTCGATTCCAAATCTCGAGAACGGCTGGACCGATGGCGCTCAAATTTGGCACATGGTTAGGGACCGGTTAGTAGGGTGCCGTGCAAAAGTCAGTTGGGACCCATTTTGCACGTGCGCACGTGCAGGGTGCCGATTCCAGATCTCGAGAACGGCTGGGCCGATTGTGCTCAAATTTGGCACATCGCTAGAGACCGGTTAGTAGGGTGCCGTGCACAAGTCAGCTGGAGGTACCCCCTCGAAATTTCGCACGTGCAAGGCTCACCCTCTCGCTCGCTCCGTTAGTCGCCCATAAGGCGTTATACTGGTACGTAGAATAACGGAAATTTCTGAGTATGAGCGGCCGGCCGGCCGGCCGGCCGGCCGGCCGTGGTCACGATTCTGCGACGCTTATATCTCAGCAACCACTTGACCGATTTACATGCGGTAATTTTTGTAGGGTAGCTTCATTCCTTCTACCAAGTATTGGGCTATCCCCGATGCATGTGGGTGACCCCTTATGCACGTGCCACGTGCAAAACGAAGAGGTGTCACTTTTGTAATTGTTGTAATATCTCGGTAACTACTGGGCCGATTGTGCTGAAAGTTGGCATGTAGGTAGGCACCCACTAGGCAATGCATATCCATGTGCCAGAGTAAGGGTGCTGCTGCACGTGCGCACGTGCAGGGGTCGATTCCAGATCTCGAGAACGGCTGGACCGATTGCGCTCAAATTTGGTACATGATTACGGAGCAGTTAGTAGGGTGCCGTGCACAAATCAGTTGGGACCCATTTTGCACGTGCGCACGTGCAGGGTGCCGCTTCCAGATCTCGAGAACGGCTGAGCCGATTGTGCTCAAATTTGGCACATCGCTAGAGACCGGTTAGTAGGGTGCCGCGCACAAGTCAGTTGGAGGTACCCCCTCGCAATTTCGCACGTGCCAGGCCCACCCTCTCGCTCGCTCCGTTGGTCGCCCCAAAAGGCGTTTTACTGGTTTTGTATATTAGCTTTTTCACGACAGCTATCTCGTGCACATTTTGTGCAGATTTGGTCAACTTAGGTTCAGTGCGCTTTTTGGTAGCTATCAGATGGGGTTGCACTAATGCTTTTATGCCTGCTTTGTCAAATTATCAGGCATTTTTATCGATTGAAACTCTGAAATAAATCCATGATATGAAGATATTTTCTGTTAAAGATATTTGGTACAGGTTTGGTCAAAATAGGTGCATTCGCTATTCAGCCCGTCGTGAAAACGGGTAATATGGATTAGTGACTATATCAAACATGACACTACGCAACTAAGGGAACTGGCTACCATTTCATTAGAGTTCAGCACCCTACCGTGAGACCACGCACTGGCTGAATTGCAAACTTTTTCAGCCATTGTATGCTTGTTGGAACAATGTATGTTTTGTTAGAAAGCACCGTGTTGTGTGTGCATTTTCGAGCATCGTGAAAAAAGCAAACATCCCAATTAACTTGTCATGCGCTGGAGTCGAGGGCAGCCTTTGTGCAGACAGTACGGCACAGGGGGACAGCGGGAGTTCCCCATGTTCATTAGTGAATCAGCCTTGTTCGCATTTAAAAGACTTCAAACAGACGCCCAAACAACTCAAGTCCAGGAAGCATCAAAACCGGTAGCAAGAAAAAATAATGTTACAGTTCGATGTCGGATGGTGCTGAATAATACTGGAACAGAGAAACATGTGAAAACAATTCTTAATTGCTAATCATGCAACAAGAACATGCTGCAAACTCTCAGTCCTCGCACCCATTGTAACAACCGTATAGGCCAGGCCAGCCATAGGTCTATATGTAATAACCTATAAACTTTATTTACCTGTGCCCAGAATGGGAGTCCAGCTGCAGGCATTAATTTCATCTTGGATTCGCCAATACAATAAACAAACCTTTTCGTCGCGGACGCGATGGCAAATCCAAGGGACTGGGTTTGTGACATTTGCCCACATTTGCCCCTCTCGCAGCCGACTTTGCCCGAGCTTAAACGGCACGTCGTCGTTCTCGTCGCATGACCTCTATTCAAAAGAAAAAAGTAATGATATGCTCATCCAAGTACCTATAAGGATGCACTATGCAGAAGCCAGAATCGAAGAGTTTTTGGAATAAGAAAAACTTTTTGTGCGTATGACCCCGGCAGCGTTTATTGCCCCGTTTTTGGATGCACCGAAGCACGAGCGTACCTATTTACCGGTCAACCCCGGAACGGTTTCCCCAAATCGAGGACCCTCTGCGATGTCACGCGATCGGAACCGCTCCCCACCTTCCTGTCCGTCAAGACGATGTGCTGCAGTTTACCGCCGTATCATCGGCACATTTCGCCACGTGCGGGGCCCGTTCAATGGATGACGCCGATCGCTGTGGTGCGCATCCTACCTTATCGCCAAATATAGCGCATACCGCCGCCCAGCGCGGCTTCCTCACTCCCTTTTGGGTTAATTTTCCCCATGTCCGGCAGCTGGGACGCTTACAAACAAAACTATCCATTGAGCGGCGGTTTATACTGTTTCTATCGTGCATATTTTACAAATCGCCCGACACGCGCCACCAGGGAAGATTGGTGACCACACCAGGTAAAGCCGTTTGCCTAAAATGGCCAGTGACGTAATATCGAAAGATTACCGCTTTGGCCGCCTTCCTTCCGGCTACACCAGTGAAGATGCGCAGTCTGGACACAACTTTGCACCATCGGGGTTTGTTTAAACACAGATATTAATTATTTTAACATCCACCTCTGCAGTCCTACGTTTGTTTATAATTATTTACGCATGTTAATTGCAAAAACGTAAGACAGGTTTGTCTGTTCTTATGTCTGTTCATACGATCCAACATAACATGCAGGTGTGAGTAGGGGCTTCTGTGATCTAGGTGCATCAATAAAGTAATAATTATGCATAGTATGAAGGTGCATATTTTATTGCCATGGTGATAATCATCTTACCAAGGAAGGCGTGCTTCCGGAGATATAATGTTGTTGAGTCAGGAAGATAAGGATAAATGTGGTTCTTCCTTATTCTACCTTAGTCCTTACATAAAGTCACATTGAATGTAAGACGTCTCGTAGGTAAAAAGTAGAATACGGCTGTTTTATTGAGGAGAAAGGTGACAATAAGACCAGCAATAACATTAAATGATGTATGATATTACAGCACTGGACTACACATTTTGCTCCTTTTTCAAGTCTGCTTGATCACGATAAAATAAATTCAGTGCCGCGGACAACGAAATAAAAATCGTGGGGATGGTCCACAAAACTCTTTGAAACTGATTGTTTGGGAAAATGTCATCTGATGGTGAGAACAAATCAAGAATACGTGTGCTGCTGTGCTATACCGACATCACACCTTTCAACATGTCTCTACAGCCAACTTGGAAGCAAATTATGACGGTGCTAATTTCTTCATAAGATTTTTAGTGCAACCAAACTCGGCATCATTTGACAACCGAAGAGTTGGGAGGTTAATTCTCATCTAATAGCTATATTTTCACCATGCTGTAGTGTTATTCGAACAATAAATATGTTCACAGTTCAGACATCCCCCTATGGACCAGTGCGGCGATGATGTGCTCCCAGTGCAGGGGGCCATACGCCGCCGCCCCACTCCGCCCGGCCTCAGCTCTGACCGGTCCACGCGCGCGGCGCGGCGGGCTCGGGCTGCGCAGTGCTCCAGGCCGCCGCGGGGAGGGCAGGGAGGGGTGGGTGCTCGTGACAAAATGGGTGCACCGCCAGAGGCCAGACCATGGCGGATCAGTCCGATCTGCGGGACGCCGGCGTTGCAGCCGGTCCGACCGTCCGCCGACCGCCCGCCGCTCGGCGCCCGCTAGAACAATGGAGGCCATTTTTTCGCTACACATCAGCCTCATTGTCACACCGACCTTGAATAATTTCCAATAACTCAGCCTCTGCTGTAGCGTTGATATGATCTGGCTGATTTTAGTGTCGCAAAAGGCCCTACCTCGTTACACTTTTTTGACGGGAAGACAATGGACCATGGGAATCGCGCCCACTAGAGAACTCGAGCACATTTTACTGAGGGTCCGTTCGTCCGGAATGCACTAATCTAGAGCTGGTGTTGTAGCAGATATACATTTGCTAACATGCTGCTGACAGCAGTAGATTCCTGCGAACGCTGCAGCGAAAAAGGGGTTCATGTCTAATTAGTTGCATGCTTTCGGCGAGAGTTGAAGAAACACCTGCAGGTTATCGTGCAGGAGAGAGCGGGCGAGAGGGCGGCTGTGTGCGCCACAGAATATAGTTTGGGCAATCTGAAAATTAAAACGGTCAGCAATTTGAGTGGAATAGAAGATTTCGAGCGATTCAGGGCGAAATTAGCTCTTGTTACGAGCGACTTCACCGATAGACATGTATATTTCAACGTAATGTCTAAAGATAGGTAGGTATGCTCATATAGATATTCGTCGACATATTATTTAATATTGCATGTTAAATAATATTGATAAGCATTGTAGAGGTTCGGGGTTCCACAAAAATAGGCTGAGAATAAGAAACTTTGGACTCGTAATAAGTATTGTCGAAATATAAAAGCAGAAAACAGACAACAATTTCGGCCGTAACTGATGCAAACCTAACGACTGGGTACATGGGTGTCGTTTTGTATACACGGAGAAAAATAATTACTCCCCCCGGGAATCACGATCCCCTATTTGGGAATCAACTGACACCCATGGTGTAATCCGATTCTGAAAAAACAGTCTCCATACACCGTTTTTTAGTGTAAATTGATCTCGGTCAGAATCACATACCCAAGGGTCATTTGACTCCCAAAATTTTGACTCCCATTTTAGGTGTCGTGTCAAAAGATCCTGCACGGTGTCGGTGTAAAATAACACATCTAAGCGTTTTTGACGCTATCATGAGGAGTTTTTATATCCTATAGGTGTCATTTCACACAGTTGAGCGTTTTCGCAATCCGTGACTCCCTTATTAGGTGTAATTT
This sequence comes from Amphibalanus amphitrite, assembly GCF_019059575.1. Classification (NCBI taxonomy): domain Eukaryota; kingdom Metazoa; phylum Arthropoda; class Thecostraca; order Balanomorpha; family Balanidae; genus Amphibalanus; species Amphibalanus amphitrite. Next base: position 684,434 of record NW_024881699.1, on the reverse strand, counting down.
GATCCTCAGTGGTGTCATAATATTCCGTTCAAATGACTTATTGAGTGTAATTTGACCCTCGGTAGTGTCATAATATTCCGGTGTCATTTGAGCCCCATTGGGTTCAAATGACACCGGAATATTATGGCACCACTGAGGGTCAAATTACACCTAATAAGCGAGTCACGGATTACGAAAACGCTCAACTGAGTGAAATGACACCCATAGGGTTCAAAAACTCCACATGATAGTATCAAAAAACACTAAATTATTACAGAAATTGTTTTGACGTCACTGGTGGTATACCACCATCTCTTGACTCTGCAGTGTTTGCAGAGCCAAGAGATTTTCGGTGAATCAGACTCCGAATCCAGCTCCGGCTTCCAATATCGACTCCGACTCCGACTACGGCCAGAACTGTCGTTTCCAACCGACTCCGACTACGGCCAGAACTGTCGACTCCAACGGACTCCGACTCTGACTCCGTAACCCTGGTGTAGGTTCAGTGATTTGAATCAATGCCCCGAGTGACGTCATGTGTGAGCTAGCCATGGCTGGTCCGCTACGAAGATGAAATAGGCAATAGCCCAATCAGCAGGCTGCACTGTCAATTTGCGGACGAAGATTTGCGGAAAAAAAAATGCGAGACGAAGAAATGTGCGGACGAAGAAATGCGAGACGAAAAAATACGGAGACGAAGAAATGCGAGACGAAGAAATGCGAGACGAAGACATGCAAGACGAAGACATGCAAGACGAAGACCTGCGAGGCGAAGAAATGCGAGACGAAGAAATGCGCATAGGCGCGGGAAATACTTTCAGACGGGGGGGGGGGGCACACCATAATGGAGATCAACCTAGGGTACCCCCAAATCTAGTTTTTTTCACCGGTTTTAGGCCACTTATTTTTCAACCCTTGGCTTTTTCAACAAAAAAAGAAAAAACATTTGCAAAAAAGTGCGGTATTTCGTCTCAAAGTTGTGGGGGCACCGCCCCCACGGCCCTAGAGTTGGGGGGGCAAGCTGCCCCCACTGCCCCCCCGGCTCCCGCGCCTATGGAAATGCGAGACGAAGAAATGCGAGACGAAGAAATGCGACACGAAGAAATGCGAGACGAAGAAATGCGAGACGAAGAAATGCGAGACGAAGAAATGCGAGACGAAGAAATGCGAAACGAAGAAATTCGAGACGAAGAAATGCGAGACAAAGAAATGCGCGGACGAAGAAATGCGGAGACGAAGAAATGCTCGGACGAAGAAATGCGAGACGAAGAAATGCGAGACGAAGAAATGCAAGACGAAGAAAGGCGGAGACGAAGAAATGCGCGGACGATGAAATGAGCGGACGAAGTTTTGCGGACGAAGAATTGCGCGACGAAGAAATGCCGTGCAAAGATTTGTCCGGATACGCTGCGGTATCAATTGATTTTCGGTGACCCAGACTCCGACTCCAGCTCCGGCTTCCAAAGTCGCCGTCGACTCCGACTCTGACTCCGGCCACAACTGTCAACTCCACCCGACTCTGACTCTGACTCTGTAACCGTGGTGCGAACCACAGCTCAGGTCCAGTGGTTTGAGTCAATGCCCGGCCAATCAGCAAGCTGCATTGTCGTGTGACGTCATTTGTGTTCTAGCCATGCCGGTCCGCCACGAAGATGAAATAGCTCGACCTTGCAGGAAAACCGTTAGGAAAGCCGTTGACTTCAGTTGCCGGAGGTGTGCCCACGTGGGTGCGTGTGGTGTGAGCGGGGAGAGGATCTTATTTGAATGAACGCGCTTTTAATGTCGCCAAACGTTGTTTAAAGTGTAGATTTACTTCAAGTAATAGTGCTTTAACGATAAACTTCAGATATTATTTGTAGTTTGCTCAACATGCGTATTTAAACAACGAGGCGTCCTGCACTCGGCGAAATTTTGAAGTAGGACAAGATAGCAACGCACCATGGAGACGGAGGTAAGTTTTTATGTCATTAATCTGCAGAATAACTCTACCTAAGTAAGTAGCAATAATCACCGGTTGATGGAACATTGTTGAAATGTGAGTAATTCCTTACGGTGAATGGAGTCACGGACCCATGAGCCTTATGATAAGTTTTCATTAGATTTCGCCATACATTTCGTGCCCAAATGTTTTGGAATTTATTGTTGCATATAAAATAAAGAATGACATGCATGTATTGTTAATTTGCGTCACGTGGTTAACAACTGCAATTATGACTCTGTTGGAGAGTGTATTTTGATTCCATAAGGTGTATGATTCCGAGAATCATTTGACAATATCTGGTATAAAGACTGATTGAAAAGAAGACGTCATCGTCAATAGATAAAATTGTAGCTGCAAGGGTGAAGACACATGTAAGCTACATTTAAAGTCTCGTTGCAGTCTGGCTAATCGTTCCTATAAGCTTCAGAAGCAGAACATACCCATGGGTATGTTGGTTAGTTGTACCATACTATTGGTCTCAAGATAAGGGCCCAGGCGACCTGTTTTTCTGATGCGATGAATATACCCTTTGTACCATCGCCGCAGCTCGGTTCGAGTGCATCCCTCACCCCTGCACACAACCCAATCCCCGCACTCGAATATTACCGGTATTTCTTATATAGGAGACCAATAGTACCGGTAATATTGATATTAGCTGATGTATGACGCTAACAGGAACAGGCTCTGAGCCGGTATAGAAAAACCATCCCAAGAGTCATTTGACACCGTTGAGGTGACACCTACGAGGGGTGTTTTTTTAAGCGTACCAAAAACGCGCAGTTTCCAGGAGTCCGATTACACCCGGAATCAGACACCCCCCGAGGTAATCTGACTCTGGTTGGGAGTGTATTTTATACCACATGTCGTCAAATGATTCCCGGAATCATACACCGTGTGGGATCAAAATACACCCTCAAAATCCGATTACTCCCTGAAGTGACACCTAAAAGGGGTGTTTTTTGAAGCGTACCAAAAACGCGCAGTTTCCAGGAGTCAGATTACACCCGGAATCAGACACTTCCTAGAGTATTATGACTCTGATTTGGGGTGTATTTTTATTCCATAAGGCGTATGATTCCGGGAATCATTTGACGCCGTACGGTATAAAAATACACCCTCAACCAGTGTCATAATACCCTAGAAAGTGTCTGATTCCGGGTGTAATCGGACTCCAGAAAACTGCGCGTTTTTGGTACGCTTCAAAAAACACCCCTTTTAGGTGTCATTATTTTTTTCAGTGTAGGCTTGGTAGGGCCCGAGTCCTAGCAATAATTTCAGAATTTTAACATTAACCCTATGGCGGTGCATGGTAAGAAGGGCTTTGGTATCCCGAAATTAACCATTAGAGCCCTACCAATAAATTTCGTAAAGTGACGCCCGTGGGCTGGGAAAATATCAATACCTACAAGAGCGGGCTCAAAACTCGTAGCAATGCAAACGTTCACTCATATGGTCCGACTATGCTTGTGAAATTTGGGATAGGTATAGGGCTCAGCCTCATTACCAGAACATTTATCTTTCTCAAATACACTGATTTGCTCAGTCAGGACCTCGCATGTCACCGTTCCATGCTTAGACGTTTCTGGAAAAATACACCGCATGCGTCACTTGAACCCAAATATGGCGACACCGCGTCACCCACTTAGGCTCAATCATAAACGACACGAGCTCATCGCGTATTCAGGTAACCTGACCTGCTCCACGCCAGATCAGTTTATCTGAGTAACCATCAGCTGTTTTCTTGTACGGTAAATAAACATGGACGAGAACACATGGAGAATGAAACCATTAGGTGCTACATTTCTCGGAGTTTACATGTAGAGGCCAACGGAGGCCGACGGAGTCCAACTGAACCTACTTGTTTGTGGTCACTTTGCTTATTTTTTTTTTCAACAAGACGCAGCCCATTCAATGGAAAAAAGACAGCTGGCCAAAAGTACATTTAATTACTAATAAATCATCAGATACAGCCTTGTTTCGAAAGATCAGCTTCATTTTTCTGTCAATGGCATGCTCCCTAGCGTTGGCGGTCATTTGCTGAATGCCATTATATTGTAATCAGAATATACAATATTAATAGCATATATTATATAATATAAAGCAGGGGTCGGTAAATGGTAGGGCATGCCCCATTTGGGGGTAACGGGGCCTTCGGCGGGGGTACTAAGGGGCTCAGTGGGAAAGCTATCGTCTTTTAGGAATTTATGACTCGCACGAATTGATAAGGTGGTCTACTGGTGTATGTGAACTGCGTCGAATTGCCATTTTCGTATGTGCGAGGGTTAAATATGCTGCATTTGGTATGCAGAAAATAGACCCACCGAAAACGATGGAATATCAGTGAACTTTGTTGAGTGAGCAATGGGGTTTGATGGGCGCGGCTTATGGGTACATACCACCCTGGGTAAAACGTTAAACGGGTACCCACTGATCTCAAGATACGAGTATTCCACAGGTCTCGAATACATGTGATTTGAATTAAGACTCAATCGTGGCAATAAAATCTTTCGCAGACACCAATTTAACCTTTTTTACCTGAACTTGTTGATACCTAGGCATAAGAGCAAGTGTGCGAAATCGCACCCTTGGATTCAGCAACGAATCAGCCAGACTTCGCCCTTGGGCACGATTCGACCCGAGACAAAAAAGTCGGATATTTGTGAACGAGTGTTTTTTATGTAAACGGGTATGTTTGCGCTTTCTGCTACATTTATGTGCTTATTGACGGGCTTTAATAAATTGCTACCTTCCAAGCTGCCCTGTGATTTCGTCTAGACGAAATATATTATCATAATAACTAGTCTATGGATACTACCAGTATAACGCCTTTTGGGGCGACTAACGGAGCGAGCGAGAGGGTGGGCCTTGCACGTGCGAAATTGCGAGGGGGTACCTCCAACTGACTTGTGCACGGCACCCTACTAACTGGTCTCTAGCGATGTGCCAAATTTGGGCACAATCGGCCCAGCCGTTCTCGAGATCTGGAAGCGGCACCCTGCACGTGCGCACGTGCAAAATGGGTCCCAACTGACTTGTGCACGGCACCCTACTAACCGGTCCCTAACTGTGTACCAAATTTGAGCGCAATCGGTCGAGCCGTTCTCGAGATCTGGAAACGACCCCTGCACGTGCGCACGTGCAGCAGCGCCCCAACTCTGGCACATGTATATGCAGTGCCTAGTGGGTGCCTACCTACATGCCAACTTTCAGCGCAATCGGCCAAGTAGTTACCGAGATATTGCAACAATTACAAAAGTGACACCTCTTCGTTTTGCACGTGGCACGTGCATAAGGGGTCACCCACATGCATCGGGAATAGTCCAATACTTGGTAGAAGGAATGAAGCTACCCTACAAAAATTACCGCGTGTAAATCGGTCAAGTGGTTGCTGAGATATAAGCCTCGCAAAAGCGTGACCACGGCCGGCCGGCCGGCCGGCCGGCCGGCCGCTCATACTCAGAAATTTCCGTTAATCTAAGGAAAGACTACGCTCGCTTCGCTCGCTCCGTAACAATAGACGGTTGTTTTTCACAATTCTAACGAATAGTGTTTGTCTAATGAAGAAACAACCAGTGCGGTTACTATTATAGTATGCGCCTTTTCTCCGATCGAATGAATTGCTATTTATTAGGACTTAGTTCTTGCTTCGTGAAAATGTCTTTTTTTTAAGCCACGTCATCCTATTTAGAACTGAAAGCTTGGTAGATCTTTGATAAGCTTTGCCTTTAGCTTCAGTCAGTGAGCAAAATAGCCGTTTTCACGACGGGCTATCCGGCGAATGCACCTGATTTGACCAAATCTGCACCTAATTTCTTTTACAGCAAATATCTTCATTTTATGAATTTATTTCAGTGTTTTAATCGATGATGCTCTCTGATAATATGATAAAGCAGGCATATAAGCAATTAGTGCAACCCTAGCTGATAGCTGCTAAGAGACACACTGAACCTGATTTGACCAAATATGAACCTGATCTGTACCAGATGTGCACCAAATGTGTACCAGATGGCCGTCGTGAAAACGGCTAAGGAGGTCTAGCCCACTGCTGTCAAGAATAATTAAATAATCCAAACAAAAAGAGCTCTCACAATAACTGAATACAGACGCAAGTGTTTGTTAGCTCTCGCAGCACTGATTGATCATCCGTTAAGACGTGTCGTCCTTTCCGCATCCGGCCATCTCGGCCTGTTTCCCACTCCCCGACTGAAGGTATACCGTTTGAGCCGCTAGCGCGCGAATTACGACAGACTGAGAGCGACATGTATAAGTATTTGAATGAGCTGGAGGCGCTCATCGCCGTCTCCCCGACGGAAGAAATAAAGAAAAAGTACGAAGTCGCAAAATGTAAGTTAGAGGACATCAAGCTGGTAAGAGGTAGAGCTGCGATGACAAGGTCGCAAGCAGCATGGATAGAGGAAGGTGAGAAACCGACTAAATACTTTTTGAGGACAGTTCAGCAAAGATCAGCTCGTAGAGGGATAGATGTGTTACAAAATCAAGATGGATCTTTTGTTTACGGTCATAAAGAGATTCTCGGAAAATGCGTAGAACATTTTAAACAACTATACGCATCAAATCCTGTGCTAACAGATCACATGAATTCCTTTGCACTCAGTGATAATGATCCCAGACTTTCCGAGGAGGATAAATTTAGCTGTGAAGGAGATATAACAAAAGAGGAATGCTGTATTGCTCTAGCCACCATGGCAAGAAATAAGGTCGCCGGTGTCTCAGGATTTTCAGCTGAATTTTTCTCCTTCTTTTGGGATGAGATAGGCGACATTGTAGTGGAATATTTTAATGATGCTAAAAACGGTGAGCTTTTTGTAACACACAGGCGGGGAGTGTTAACGCTCATTCCCAAGAAAGGAAATCAAAAACTGATAACCAATAAGAGACCTATATGCCTCCTCGATGTCATGTACAAATTAATAGCAAAAGTAATAGTAATGCGAGTGAATAAAGTGATTGACAAAATAGTCAATAAGAACCAAACCGGCTTCCTGAAGGGAAGGTATATAGGCGAAAATACAAGATTGGTTTCCGATGTAATTAACTATTGTGAAGCTGACGACATTGAGGGCATTTTATTAGCAGTCGATTACCAAAGCGCATTCGATTCCATTGAACATAAATTCATATGGTACACGCTAGAAGCGTTCAATTTTGGACCGGACGTGATTGCCTGGATAAAGCTTTTATATAAAGGAGCGCTGCTTGCTGTTTGCAACAATGGTTACACGTCTGACTGGTTTGATTGTGCCCGTGGCACTTTTCAAGGATCCCCACTAAGTGGATTGCTTTTCAATTTAGTTGGCGAAATGTTAGCAAACAGAATCAGGAGGGACAGTGCAGTTCATGGCATTTCAATAAGCGGCACCGAGGTCAAAATGAGTATGTACGCCGATGACACGACGATGTTTTTGAAGTGCCGGCAGTCGTTACAAAAGGCATTATCGATATTAGATGAATTTAGAAAAGCATCAGGATTGAAAATCAACAGATCCAAAACCAAAATGATGTGGTTAGGCGCCACACGCTTCAACATGGAAAGCGTGTGTGGAATAGAAGCGGTTTCTAAAATTAAAATTCTTGGAATCATTCACAGTGCCACAAAACAATGTGATGAGGAGAACATAGCGCCGATTATACAGAGTATTAGAAATGCAACAAATAGCTGGTGCCAAAGAAATATGACCATTAAAGGTCGTATTACCATTTGTAAGTCTTTGTTGATTTCCAAGCTAGTTTATGTAACGTCAATCTCGACTATTCCTAAAGTAGATCTGCACTCAATACAAAGTCTACTTATGAAGTTCATATGGCGAGGTAGACCACCCAAAGTCGCCCACAGTTCACTCTCTCTTAACATTCAGGACGGAGGATTGAAGGCCCCTGACGTTTTCAAAAGCTACGAAGCTTTGAGATTACAATGGATTAAAAGGATTTACACAAACGGAAACTCACAGTGGTGCCAACTCCTGCAGGCTCGCATTGGCAAATATAAGCTTAACCAGTATAACGCCTTTTGGGGCGACTAACGGAGCGAGCGAGAGGGTGGGCCTTGCACGTGCGAAATTGCGAGGGGGTACCTCCAACTGACTTGTGCACGGCACCCTACTAACTGGTCTCTAGCGATGTGCCAAATTTGGGCACAATCGGCCCAGCCGTTCTCGAGATCTGGAAGCGGCACCCTGCACGTGCGCACGTGCAAAATGGGTCCCAACTGACTTGTGCACGGCACCCTACTAACCGGTCCCTAACCGTGTACCAAATTTGAGCGCAATCGGTCCAGCCGTTCTCGAGATCTGGAAACGACCCCTGCACGTGCGCACGTGCAGCAGCACCCCAACTCTGGCACATGGATATGCAGTGCCTAGTGGGTGCCTACCTACATGCCAACTTTCAGCGCAATCGGCCAAGTAGTTACCGAGATATTGCAACAATTACAAAAGTGACACCTCTTCGTTTTGCACGTGGCACGTGCATAAGGGGTCACCCACATGCATCGGGAATAGTCCAATACTTGGTAGAAGGAATGAAGCTACCCTACAAAAATTACCGCGTGTAAATCGGTCAAGTGGTTGCTGAGATATAAGCCTCGCAAAAGCGTGACCACGGCCGGCCGGCCGGCCGGCCGGCCGGCCGGCCGGCCGCTCATACTCAGAAATTTCCGTTAATCTAAGGAAAGACTACGCTCGCTTCGCTCGCTCCGTAATGACTTACTGAAAAATCGTAATGCCAAACGGTTTGTTAAAGAAGCGAGCATACCGCAATTTTATAAGTCAATAATTGAGCTATATCAGACTTTGTTTTCGACGGAAGTTAAAAGTGCAAAGCAAGCTCGACTGGAGTCCATTTGGCATAACGATAATATAAATGTAGATAGAAAGCCGGTGTTTTTGAAACAGATATACGAAATAGGGGTGAAAATTGTTGATGATTTAGTTGAAGCAGATGGATCCCTATTGAATTTTAACAGGTTCAAAACAAAGTACCCACAGGCTAGAATACATTTCCTTAGTTTTCAGAGCATTAAAAATGCAATACCAACGAAGTGGAAAAACTTAATTAAACATGACCATCAAACGCCATTGAGCCCCGAGGATAGGAGTTGTTGTCTTATAAATATAAGTGCAGACAAAGAAATTTGCTTGAGATCTCTTCAAAACCAGCAGTTTTACGATTCCCTTTTGGTATGGCGGTCTCCAACCGCCCAGAGTAAGTGGGAAGAAGAGGGATTTCATATTCAATGCTGGAAAAGTATATATAAATTGCCATATAAATGTACCACGTCTACTAAACTTCAGTCCCTGCAGTATCGCATCCTTCACAGGTATATTCCAACCCGCAAATTCCTTTGGTCCCGAAACGTTATAGGGAGCAAGCTGTGTAGAACCTGTTTTGAGGTCGATACCCTGCAACATTTCTTCTACCTCTGTGAAGATGTTACTGGACTTTGGGATGTTGTACTGCCCCGGCTTAAGAATAAGTTTGATCTCCCCGATAGTTTTGTTTCCGTCAGCACGGTAATATTTGGGTATACACAAGCCCCTGATGTAGTAAATTTGATACTATTGCTCTGCAAACAATATATAACATCATGTAAGTTAAGAGAAGATTACATTAGACCGTCATTAAACGGGGCAATAGGAGGGATCATAAACCATTGTCGTGCAGAAGGAGTAATTGCAAAAAACAAAAATTCGTTAGAAAAATTTAGAGAGAGGTGGAAATTTGTAGTGGACAGGGACCACTCAACTATATTTGAAATATCCATAGATGATGTATTTAGCTGAATGTACAGAGTGCCGTTTAGTAAATGTGGGTAGGGAGGGGGGGAGGTGGGGTTGGGGGACTCGAGATCTTGTCGCTTGCCAAGAGGCTATGTGGCCAGGGGTGGCACCTCTTGGCTCTGTTGTGTGATTATTGAGTTAGCGTCGCCTCGTGCGATTTGTGGCCCCCGCCCTACCCCATCCGGGCCAACCCGTGCCCGGCCCCCCAGCATATGCTGGGCAGGCCGGGCCGCCGGCCCGTCCCTCGGACCGCCTGTGGCCCGTGGGGCGGGCCGGTGGTCAGGGGGCGCCGCCTCGCGTGAGTAGACGCACCGAGGTGCGGGGCGGCGCGGGCGGGGGCAGAGGTCGGGGTGGCAACAGCCACCACGACCGGTGTTTGTGCACGCACGATGGTGTTTGTTTCCGTAGTGTTGTCCCTATAGCTGAGGACGATGGAGCCACGGGAAAAAGGAGTTCACGCGTCCTGCCCGCCCCTAACCCAACCCGGCTAACCGGAGGCCGACACTATAAAGGGTCGGCCGGCCGGCCGGGCGCGCGGCTCGCCAACCTATCGGGTTGACGGGTCGCGGGCCCGGCCGGCGGCCTGGGGCATCGCCCCAGCGAGAACGGGAATATGTGTAATTTCGCGGGGCGATGCGGGGCGGGGCAGGAAAAAATGTGTGTGAAATGGAAGTATGCAATGTATTACCTAATGTGTAATGTAAGGTATGCTAAGTGTAAAACCAAAGTGTGCACATGAAAATGTTATATTGTATTGAAAATAAAGTGGAAAAAAAAAATACCGTTTGAGCCGGCCAACGACCATCCGCTCCGATTACTGCACCGAATTTCCTTGAAAAACGGCCATTGTACATACGCTGCTCGGAAAAGTCTTTTTCTAATAACTCGTGAGATAATATTTTTTTTTGTAATGATGAGCGATTATAAACGTTTAACTTTTTATGTTTTTGGACGTCATGTGTCATTCACTTATAAAACAAATGCATGATATCACAAATGACGTTTAACACCACGAAAATTAGTTCGTTCTCGAATGGGCTCATATGCCTGTGGATGTTCGAGACTAAATAAACAAACAAAACAAGCATATGGACAATATTCTTCAATTCCTTACATCAAACAGCCAGCAGATATCTGGTTTTTGTTTTATGGTCGGCCTTTTGGTGAGACGTTTACCTACCCCTAGAGCTTTTCTTTAGGTACTTATGAGTATTTTTAAGGCAAAATTGATGAACAAAAGAGAGGTGCCAAAGCACTATCCTCGCCGCCAGTGCAGTGGCGGGGCTCCAAGGCAGACGATCGGCGCTATCGGCGTATGTGGACGGCGGAGGAGCGCTGCTGGTGAATCCCGCACGGGGGACGTCGGCGATACCGCGGCTGTCGGTCAGACCGGTCACTCGGTGACCGAGGGCCGTCGGTCACAGCGGTCACTGCCCGCCGGTCACTGTGGTCACTGCCCCCGCCCCCAGTCACTCGGTCTCGGTCACTCGGTGACCCAGATCGAGACTCGGTGACCAGACCCAGACAGCTCGGTCACTCGGTGACCCAGACCCGCCGGCCACAGCAGTCACTGCCCGCCGGTCACTGTGGTCACTGTTAGCCGGTCACAGTGGTCACTCAGTAACTGAGGCCCGTCAGTCACTGTGGTCACTGCCCGCCGGTCACTGTGGTCACTGTTCGCCGGTCACAGCGGTCACTCAGTAACTGAGGCCCGTCAGTCACTGTGGGGGCATTCCACGATAGATCGTACCACTTTTTTCCAATTTGACACCCTCATCTCTCGGAATTTGACGAGAATTGGTCTCAATGGTAATCAGGGGCTCTGAATCCACCTGTAACAATTTCAGGCTAATCAGATAAGTATTTTTTGAGTTATAGGGTACCTATAACATTTTTTGGATCTTGCTTTGCAGCGCTAAGTTTGGCGTGCTGTAATTCTAAGACGGATTATTCAAATGCCAAATGTTATACCTATAACATTGAACTTGCAATGAAACAGAGATTAATATGTATTTTTGAAATTTCGAAAAATACGCTATTTTTGATATATGACATATCGAGTTTTCTTTCATTTGTATTTTTTGGACTTTGGGAACAAATTTTTTTGAATTTTTATTTCTTTAAAAGAATATTTGGCTCATTGTTAAGAAGTATGCAAAAAATTAGGAAGGTGTTCTTTCTATAAATGTATTTATTTTACGTCACGATAACGGTTTCGAATAGTGATTTCGGGAGGGAGCTTACAAATGGCGTGGTAAAGCTGCCTAGTGACATCACGGGTTACTGAAATTTCAATTGAAGTCTGAGTCATCTGAAAAAAAGTGAAAAGAGGGTTCATCCAACCCTCTTTCCTATAAGCGCGAGGGTGAAAAGGGCTGTTTGGTTCTGACATTGTTTTGAAAGCCAATGACCATAGCTGTCCGAGATGAAAGTTACAGGACGCATCCATGGTATCCTCCAGAGGTCTCACAACTTGTATACCTATCTGGGAATTTTTTTTAAGGTTACATGAGGTCAGGTCGGTCACGTGACATCATTGTTATAAGTCAATGGGGAAATATAAAAAACTGTTATTTTGGCGCCGAGAATGATCTAAAACTATCTCACGTACATGGTATCGTGATTTCATGCACTCCTTGCAAAGTCCAATGCTTCACTTTTGCATTGTTAACCTTGCGTGACGTCATTTATGACGTCACTAGGGTGGTACGAGTTTTTCATCAATAACTCCCGATCAAATGGAGCTAGAGAGTCGCGGAAGCCACCAATGGACTCGGGAAGACCTTCCGAATCGAATGATATGCCATATGATACCCTTTGCCCAGCTTCGTGACCTGAGGGGCTCTGACCTGACCTTGACCCGAGGTCAACTACTTAAGTTGACCTCACCCTAGCAAAAAGTATACCATTCGATGCACCTGAGCTAGGCGAACACAATGATGCCAAAATCGCGGCTCTGCGGCCATTTTTTGCGAAATTATTTACTAAAAACCGAACCCGTAACTTCAGTCACTTGACCTGACCTCAGACCCTACCGGTTAACCTGAGACCTTAAAATCGGGTATCAATCGCTGCGACTTGTAATGGCACACACGCTCGTTTTTTCCACGAGGCTCTAGCTCTATTAGAAGCGAAACGGCGTGCTGGGGTCGTATCGACCCCTCCGAAACCCATTTTGTTTGCGGGAAAATGAGGAACTTATAGAAAGAACACCTTTCTAATTTTTTGCGTGTCGATTTGCAATGACATGAAGTTTATTTTGAAAAAATAAAAATGTGAAAAATTTTGGTCCCAAAAGTCATTAGAGGCTGATTCATTGCAAGCTTAGTGTTGTTTACTGTTTGTTGGTTGCTCAACCCGTTCTTGAGTTATAGGCCATCAAACTCACCGTTACAAACCGAAGTTAAAAAAATGTAATGCAATATAACTCAAAAAGTTTTGATCTGAGAAGTCTGATATTTTGCCAGGCGTCTTTGGGGCCTATGATTACCCCTAGGACCGATTTTCATTAAAATCTGAGAGATGAGGGTGACGGGCCTGGTACGATCTATCGTGGAATGCCCCAGCGGTCACTCAGTAACTGAGGCTCGTCAGTCACTCGGTAACTGAGACGCAGTGATCATTCAGTGGCGAAGACTATTTCCTCCTACCCAGAGGCCACCAGTTCCTCAAACACCCTGATAAGACATGTTCCTGTTCGACCCCACATGCTTTAGAAGCAGGTGTTGTACCGCACTAAGGACAAAGTGCCAAGAGGCTCCTCGACGTCCATTCAATCTCGTTGGAGATGTTTCACCACGATAAAGACGACTATCCGATTCTGGTCTGTATTGAGCATTGCATGATTAAATACAACAATAAATACCAGTAAATATTAAACTATGACCATGGCCGGCAGTCAAGTCATGGAATCGCTTGCTCCATTCTATTTACATCGCACAGTTGTACACTCGCATCAGACGCATATAAATACCTCTCACAGTACCAAAACTCTTATCAACATGCACACGGAAGCGCCGAACACCGCAAAACAGACCACACATTGCAGGCCTTCTACATCTTAAAGCACATCATCGCCTGTGGAATTCTACGCTGCGGGGTTCTCGCGAGTGGTCCATGTGACCCGACGGCGATGGCAGAACATCTCTTGACATTATGTACATTTTTCAACAACCCTCTTGTCTGGTAGCCTCTCGGGCGAGACGGGACATATGGTCAGGTACGAGACCAGGCCGCGGGAACGGAGCGGCCTGGCCAACTCCGCCCTACAGACAGCGCCGAACGCTGCAGCAAGACAGCCCTGCAGACAGGGGAGAGACGGCCTGCAGACAGCGCCGAGCGCGGCCGTGGCTCTTCGTGACCGTCCAGCCGGCAGCTACAAGCACACTTGCACATGCAGGCCGGCGTCGCCGGTTGTGAAAGCGTCGAACACAGCCTACATCTGTATCAGTTGCATGTGCGGCCGCATGGTGGCGAGTGGCCCCGGCCCGCCGAACGGCCACTCCCAGAAAACCCGTTAGACCGTGTGCTGTGCCCCTGATAGCCTGCAGTTGTGTCACGCGACGACCGCCGCCGATCCGAGGGCCGATCTGGCGAGCGGCGTGCCCGTCAGGCGAGCGGCCGGTCGGCCGGGGCCCACCACCCCGCTGCCAAGTTCAAACAGCGTCCTCGGTGCCCGGCACGGGCCCACGGAGCGGCGCAGCGCACCGGTCGGTACCGTCGGCAAGTTCTGCCCGAAAAGCTCGTGCGCTCGGTGGGCCGCAAGTGGCCCTGTTTGCCGGCGGCCCACACGAACGGCGTCTCCTGAAATCAGCAGCGCCGCCGCCGCCGCCGCCGCTGCACGGCCGGCACGCCGCGGCGTGACGCGCCACGCCAAAAATCCCCGGACCACCGCCCGCATCGCCGCCGCCGGCTCCCGCGCCACGTGGGGGGGGGGGGGGCGCGGGAGAGTTCGGAACAGGACTTCCTCGTCCCCCCAGGAGTAGGTGACGGCGCGGCACGCGACCCCGCAGTGTCCGCAGCTGGTACAGCTCCGGGAGCACATCTGGAGCAGCCCCCTGCGGCCCACGAGCGGCGGGTCGGAGACCGCGGGTGCGGTGGTCGGACCGGGGGTGACAGAGGCGCCGGAAGCGGCAGGCCGTCCCGGACACTGCGGCTGGTCGTGGGGTGGGTGGGGATGGGCGGCGGAACACCACGGGGCACGTCCCGGAGGTGGGGCTCCAAAGACAGGCACGTGGGGCGCAGTGGAATGCCTGGCACGGAGCGCGCCAGTCGGGTCAGTGCCCAACAGCCACCGATGTGGCATTGCTTTGAAAGGCTGCGTTGAACGCAAGTTTGTTGACAATAACGTTACCATATTTGACAATGAACATTTAAAACGCTAGCGCAACGTCTTGGGAATATCAAACTCTCCCAGTTTGTCACACATGTCTACAAAAGTACACGTTTCATGCAACACCTACACAAAAGTTGCGAAAAATCAATTACAAGCGCGTCCACGTTTAGCGTGTGGAAGTTTCCTCCACACGTGCGTTGCTGAGATCGGACGCGTTTCCGAGCGGCGGCGGCGGTACCGCTGTTTGCCGGCGCGCGTGGCGTTCGCACGCTGTTGATGACGTTGTGCTGCAGCGTATGTCGGGAAAACAGCGGGGTCGGCGGCCCTGCTCGCTCGGTCCGGTCGTGACGGCGCTGATAGAGCAGCGGCTCACACTGTCCCGACTCGAACCACAGCCACCGCGGCAGCATTGACGGCCTCCGGCGGAAGCGGCCTGCTCTGGACCACTCAGCGGGCACGCGACCTGCCCTCCAGGCACTAAAAAGGCACGGGATAAGATACCGGCTGTCCACGGCCTGAAGCTGCGTCCGCGTACAGCAAGAGCGAGCCATGGCGACTCCATTTTCAGTTTGTCCGAGTGCCAGTCGCTGCCTCCGCAGTCGCTCTGTTTTGGTCGGTCGCTGGTTTGCGCTGAGTCCACCGCAGATTCCGGTGCCGGACGCGCGAGTCCAGAGTTCAGCTGCGGCGGCCGACCGGGAGTCCCTGAACGACTCCGACTCCGACTCGGCTCGTTCAGACGAGGGACACATCCGGGGGCGTCTTCCAGTCGGCGTTGGGCCCGAAGGCGTAGACCAGACGGCGGCCGACCACTGGCTCCAGGATGCCCGGCTTGTAGTAGTATCTGCAACGGACGCCTCCGGTCAGAAACGGTCACTGTACCCACAATGACCAGCGGACCGCGTCAGTGCGCGGCATGTGTTTCAGCTCGCTCTATACACAGTGACTCAGCACTTCGACTGCAGTAATGCTGCAGGTGTCTGCACATGAAACGAACACGAAAGTAAATAATGCAAACGAACGGCAGGGAACGCTTAGTTCTGAACACGATGAGGGCTGCAGAGCATGTCATAAAAGTGACAAAATCTTAGCAGGTCTGACGTCCATTAGCCTCTGCACTCATAGTGGCGTTCACGTGTTTCTTGCTCTGCTCCAGTTATCTGGTTTTTCTAATTTCCAATAGATAAGAGTTCGAAATCAATTCGACGAAAAGAAACCCCACCCAGCCGGTGCAACACACCCGGTCCCTTCTCAATAGCTTCTCCACTGACCACTACCGAACGGCGATCGCAAGAAAACGAAACGCAGACCGGGCCACTTAGGAGCGAGAACTGGATCATTTCTTCTCAAACTGTCGCAACTTTCGCTATTCACAGGTGACGGTTGCAGAGCACGGTGCAATGCCGAGCACCGACCGGACCCCAGTGCACGTGCACAACTAGACAAACCAAACTGGTCGCTGGGCCCGTGTCAGTCCTGTCCTAACATCGGGTCGGATGTTGCGGCGGCCCGACCGAGACGTCCGGTCCACGTCGCTCGCACCGCGGCCCGGTTGCGTGTTGCATGCTGGCTCATGCGCAGGGTGATTATCATGTTCGGAAATGCCATAATGTAAGTGGCATAGAGCGTGGTTACGGAAAACGCACACCTATTTATCGAAAAGGCGTTAGGCTAGTGCGAAATCTGACTGACTCGCCTCGCCGCCAAGAGTCGGGTTGGCCAGGCCAAGGCCGGGCAATGTGGGCGCCGCTGAGCGGTACCTGGCGGCGCGTGCCGGCCTATCTGCGGGTCGAACGGAGCCTCTCATGGCCCCCTCTGTTTGCCGGGCCGGTTCTCGGTGCAGTGTGCATGCTGCGGTTCGGAGTGACCACCTGTGGTCGGCCGACAGCCAGGGGCCGCAGAGCGGTGAGCGGGGGGCGCACGGCGCGGCCTGCTGGGAGCCGAGCCGCCACCGCGGCCCGCTGCAGGCGCGCCGATAAAAAACCTGGCCGGTGCGGGCGCCGCCTTTCTCCGTCTGCTCGCGATGGACACAATGGCGGTCCTCGAGCAGCGGCCGGCGACCGGCCGGCCGCCGCGAGACGCCCGCGTCCACCACCCTATCTGATCTAGTTGCATAAATCGCCTTTTTGCGGCCGGCGGACAATGACGTTAAAACTGGAGCAGCGGCAGCAGCAGCAGTGCCGGCTGGTATGAGCGGCTATCGCGCCGCAGTTGCAACATGAACTTTTTGGAAGCACGCTGGAGCTCGGTCGTGTCAACGGCGCGGAATGCACCGACAGGACCGGCGGGCGGACACGCAAGGACACTGCACGGTGCCAGGCGGGCAGGCCGGTCCACCGGCAGCTTTCACGGCCCGTCAAGGCTGAGGCGCCGGCTAAGGAGTGAGCTGACGCCGCCCCAGTTCGCTGCTACAGACGCCTTGGCGGCCACAGCAGACCAGCCCAATCGGGACCACGATGCCGTGAAAAAAGCCGGCATCAAATAACAGTTGACTCATGAGCAGTGCGGCGTCATATTCGATGGGTTTTCCATTGCCCTGGAGCTGATGAGTAATAATGATGTGGGAGGCTTTACCGTCGGCAGACCGTCTTTAGTGGCACGGAACCGGAAGACTTCTTAGTCAAATGGAAGCGTTGTATGCAAAACGGAGTCTTAGCGATGTGACAGAGGCTGACGTAACGTAAGCTGAACTACCTGCTCTTGGGAATTCATGTGTAAATCCTGAAGGGCCTGAATTACACGGCGGCCACAGCTCAGTCGTGATGGGCAAACCATAGCCTATCAGATAGTTGCGTGCTGCTGCCCTTCTTGGAGCAGCCTGATCCCGCTAGACTTAAAATAAACGGTGCTTCCCTTCACCGATTAAATCATCGCCCGTTCACGGTACAGCTGTCGGCGCCAGGGCCGCCCTTTGTTTTTCGGGTGATCCCTCTCATGATCGCCAGGATGAATATCGCAGCACACACAGCACACTCAGACTCAGCGTCATCCTACGACAATCTGCAACGGCAATGCGATACCTATCGCCTGAGAGCTAGACGAATAATTGGGTAGTTACCATCGTCCCGAAATAGTGTCATCTGCTGTTATGTGCCATGTGAGTCAACCGTCACTGAAGTGAAGCCGCACTATCTCTGTGAAACGTTTACACGGAACCGCTGCCCGCACCCCCGCACTCATCTGAACTGATAGGCACCGGTGAGGCACCAAGGATTTACCCGCCCCAGGTCAGGGACAGGGGAGGCATGGGGAGGAGGGGGGCCGAGGAGACTATCAAACCCGACTACACCTGAGCCTCCACACAGGGCTAGTACCCGCAGACTCAGACACTTGGCCGAGCCGACAGAGCTCATACAACGAGCACCTCAGGGTACTACCCGATAGACGAAGTTTACCAGTTCGAAAGGCGTCGCTGAGGTTCTCTTCGCACCAAGGTAGCCAGGGGATCCCCAGCCGTCAATGCAGAGTACACACAATGACTGAGCACTCCAACAGCACCGAAACCCCCTTCCACCCGCCGCCCACCGCCACCACCGCTAGTCACGTGGCACGAGGAAGACCCTCGCAGGAGGCGCGCCGACCAGCCAGCAGCAACCAAATGAGACTGACGGCGACCGTTTCCTCATAGGAAAACCTAGCCGTTCGCGTGAGTGCCATGGTGCTCCCTCACTAAAGGGGTTGGTTGAGGTAGGTCGGCAGCTTGGCGTTTTCCTTGTAAGCTTCACAAATAAACAGTGCGCAGCACGTGGCCTTACCTCATCGCCCTGGAGAGCTTTTCGTAGGTCATGTTGGTCTCATAGCCCTTCCTGCTTCCCCAGAGGCGCGCCACGGCCTCGCTCTGGACGAACTTGAAGCGTCCCTGCTCGAAGTCGTCCCACTTGATCATGGAGGGGTTGTGGGACTTGTCGTGAAGCAGCGCCAGCAGAAATTGCCACAGCTTTCCGATCTTCGGCTGACCTGTCAGAGGGAGCAGAGGGGTCAGGTTTGGAGAAGGCCACCAGCCGTTACACATTCAGGTATTGAAACTATAATTTCTAACCAAACTGCGATGACTACCAATTTGCCTGCCGTAGACAGCTAGAGATTATGTAAGGCTAGTTGTACCTATACAACTGTCGACTTGATTCCAGGTCAGACCCAGTTCTCACGCGGATGATTGACAAAGGTAATAGGTATTGAAATTCTGGAATCTTGCGTGGCCTGCGGTTCTGCGCGGCTCCAGGTTGCAGCGCCTCAGACATGTGTCTGTTGTTGCGTCACCTTTCACCCGACTTCCGCCGCGCACAGGCCGGATTATTACACCACGCACCCCAGCCACGCCGGTGCACGCGCACGCAACGCACCACCCGGCACTTACACGTAAAAATGCGGTAATTAAAAGCTCACAGATTCGACGCAAACAGATTCTGAGGCGGTGCATGGTAGCCGGGAGATAGGGTCACGCTGTTTTGCTTCATCGGTATTAATCACGAGAAATGCCCGAAGCAACTGGCGAAAAACGCTTTGTGTGGGCAGGCACGCTTGATAGTGGTAGCCGCTTTAATCTGCCATGTCAATGTCAAGTCAAGTTATATGAACATGACACAATCTGTGTTAAGAGATATTGGAGACTAATGTCATCAACTCATTCGGTAAGAACGATAAGAAAGAGCGCCGTCACATGTCAGACCCATCAGCAGTTTTGCGACCAATACCACAGCAGTAAGAAAATCCCTTCTAGCGAGATGTGTGGTTAACCTCAGAATCTCACAATGGTTAGAGGAGATCATTTTTAAAAGAGACATCTCAAGCGTTAATCGGCTTACAGCGTAACGCGTGTAGTACATTAAGATCTTATCTTGAGTGATGTGATCTCAGCTTTAGTTAATGTCGTTACAAAAGGCAACACGCGCCAGGCTTCTTCTGCAGGAGAGAACAACCAAGGATTTTGAAAGAAGACGCACAAGTCATTCATGGCTCCCAGTACCACTACGCTTTTTGGCGTGAGAACCATCACATTCCTTATATACAGTGAATGAGTGAATGAGTGTCGCTCGTGGATATACACAAAGCTAAAACTAGCAGAGTCAGTTTCATTTTCAGTCAAGTCTCTTGACCTTCAAAACGCTGACCCAATTATCCCTTACACGGATCTACCCACTCCGAAAGTGAAAGAGCTTCAGCATAACATACTCAACACTTTCTACTGACTACTGCCGTGCCTTTTCAGAATGCCCGATCCGATTCGCCGCCATTCGCGATTCGCGGGTAAAGCCTAAAACGTTCACAGGCCACGCTATTGAACAACATTAACTATATAAGCAGCCGAGGTGCCATAGCCCTTGACACGAGTGAGTTAGCCACCTAAATCAATATCTGACTCTGACGGTACTCATCCGCTGCCGAGGCAGACGTAACCCTGTTATTCATATAATAAATGCGAACTTCGGTTATTGTCGCCATGATGCCCGATTGCCTATTGTAGTCTGTACTGTATCACCCATGCCTAAAGCGCCCTCTGACCCGTGAGACCTCATACGCCGGCCAAGCTTCACGGGGCTTCCCGTCGGCCGGGCGAGCTGTTGACTTTCGCCGAGCTGTATGTTTGTGTGTGTTGACTGAGCCGACTAAGAGCTTTGGGACGCTGGTGCGGGCACTCGGAGCCCGATAGATGTGCTAAGCCCAGACGGGACAGACATTTCGGGACTCAGATCCCATATCCTAGACAGCACAGACATTCATGGTTCCGACAGCAGACATACTGTCCTACAATGACCCCGCGACACCACTGTCGTTCATGTAACACGATATCGGGACAATTACACACAAATACACATTACACGGCAGGATTGCTCAGATTTTGGGACCCAGGTAGCAAACGACAGATGAATTGGACCCAGCTAGAACGGACATAGTAAAGTCTAAACGCGAGAAGCACGGATCCCAAACCGCGTGGACGATCATGGGTTGACAGTTCTATTAGCGTTCTCCGCTATACTCTTTAGTGACTTCACCGACTCTGTTCTGTGGCTGAAGTGAGCTAATTGTATACTGATCTGGTCAGGGCGGATTGGAGGGAGGGGTGTTTGGATGACAGCTCTCTCGGTACTCGAGCCGACCCCGCGGGCACAGTCGCGCACGGGCGGTGACTTGCGGTTACGTCCGGCGTCCTCAGCTCGGCTGACGTAACGGGCGGAATGACACGTGCGGCCGAGGAGCTACGAGTTACGACGCGATGAAATAATACTGAGGTTTACATCACGTCATAAACCTCTATGTACAGAGATCTGTGATCACGCATATGACAGAAGAGGTGAGTTCAGCTGTCATTTATCACTTCACTAACAAGAGACCCCCTGCAGGTTAGATGACCTAGGCTATGAGCCAAACAGCAAACTACAAATGAATCCAAATACCTCAGGGAAATTGTAAAATTTTCATTGGTCTTCTACGAAATCACTTTTCCAGGCTCTCAATTATAGGGCAGGCTCAAGTATGCAAATGACCACCTGACCACCAATTGACCACTTGGCCACGCTTATCACGCGTGCAGGATGGATCACACCAAGAGAGAGCTGCTAAACAACTCGGCGCAGGTCTTCCCAAATCCCATTATAGTCTGAGGCCGTAGCCGACCCTCCAATGACCGTGGCCGTGCCCACCTCTATGACCGTGGCCGTGCCCGCCGTGCCCGTCCGCCGCGGCGAGACGGTGGTTCCCGGCCACACCAGACCAAACACAGTGAAGGAGAGGCCTGGCGGGCGGGTGGGCCGGGCCGCGTCCCTGTCCCGGGACGGTACCGACTTCACTCCAACCTGGAGTGGTCGACACAAGAGCCGACTCGAGCACGGAACGTACCGGGAAGGGTTATAGAGGTCCGGCATGGGCCGGAATGGGAAGCGGACTGAGTGTTGTTGGACAAAAGAGATAGGGAGGGAAACTACCCCGACGTCTGGCATTAGCTGTTTGCTGATTGTTGTCAACTTTGCTGGCTATCGTATGATTTGTCAATATTTGAGCCAGAGAAAATAGAACAAGCAATGTTAACACAGCAAGGTTTAAAGCTTGCGGGTGAATCCCAGTTTCAATTCAGTGCCAACGTGTCTGGGACATTTTTTCACTTGTCTTTTTTCAAACCCCCAACCCGTCTCTCTCTCTCTCTCTCTCTCTCTCTCTCTCTCTCTCTCTCTCTCTCTCTCTCTCTCTCTCTCTCTCTCACCTTTCTGTCTCCGGTTCCTGCGTCGGCTGCCACCGGCCTCAGCTCCGGCGAACGGCGCGCGGCCCGGTCTCTGGACCCGCACATCGGTGAGGGTGTAGCGCGCGCCCGGCGACCTCAGCGGCCCCGGGAAGAAGGCCGGGCTGGTGGCGCGCGGGTCGCGGCCGCTGGTGGCCGGCGGGCTCCAGTACTGCTGCGGCGGTGTGACCGACTCGGCGCCCAGCGGCCGCGGCGGACTGGGCTCCCGTCCGTCGCCCCAGGCCGGCGGGCTGGGGTCGCGGCCGTCCGCCCAGCCGGCCGGCGGCGGCTGGCTGTAGTCGGTCTGGGCGGCACCAAGCAGCGGCCGGCCGGCCGGCTCCGGCGCCGGCGACCACAGCAGCGGCGCCGCGCCCGGCGGCGGCAGCGCCCAGCTCTCGGCCGCGTACGAGTACGACTCGGCGTAGCTCGGCTGGTGGCCGTAGTAGATGGGCGGGCTCTGGTAGGGCTCGACGTAGCCGGCCGACGTAGTCCAGGGGGTGTCGTGCCGCTCCGGCGGCGCCGCCGAAGGCTCGCACGTCTGTGGCTCCAGGCGCGAGTCGTCCAGATTTGTGACTGCACCAGAGGGAAAGGAGACAGTGGGTTAGACGGGAGCATTTCAATGTCAGCCACCTGAGCTTTGCTGGTTCCGTTCCTTGTGCGAAGTAAATACAAATACAAATACCTATCTGAATAGGGATCGCCATCAAACTGATCTTTGAAAATACGTGTATGTATGTTCAAGGCAGCGCGAAACAAATGCCATAAAATCAAACGTTTTAAGAGTGTGACTCACTCGAATGACTGGCGGTGAAGCGCGCTGGAGCATCCAGAGTTGTTGTAGCCTCCACTGGTGTTAGGTCTGAAAGAAAGACATTTGTTAAATGGTGCAATTAGGAACCACTTAGCTTCGGAACGAAAAAGGAACAGACAAGTTATTCCTCATACATGTCAATACAATTTATTTGCCGCAATTGAAAGGACTGGAGAAAGAGGGCGAACGACAAAAGGGAATCACGGAAGAGAGAGAGAGAGAGAGAGAGAGAGAGAGAGAGAGAGAGAGAGAGAGAGAGAGAGAGAGAGGGAGAGAGAGAAGAGGAAAGGGAAGAGAGATAAACAATCATTTCAATAATAAGTTATGCAGCCGGCGTCTCAGCGGGTACTCACAGTGGGGCTGGGAGTGGCCTGGAAAGTACTCAATGTTGACGTCCTGGAGATCCGCTGGCAGCATCATCAGGTCATCTGCAACACACAGAGGCACCGGACCAGTCAGCAGAGTCAACAGCGGGGCTAGTCAGCGCCGCTCCCCGCCGGCTCGCTTCATCTACCCCAAACAGGGTGGCATCGGGACTGGAGAGACACTGTGGGACATAACGGCAGTGGTTCACGCCCTACCACATCCCGATAACGCACGAGTGAAGCGACTCTGCCCCCTACAAATCGGTGTGGTCGGATGAGAGGATTAGCGACTTGCGGAGAGCCGCAGACGCCGCCAAGTGCCCCCACCGTCCCGTCCTGCTGTCGCGGCCGGCGCGTGCTCCCGGCGGGTTATAAGATTTATGGTCGGCATCCCGTCTGGGACAGGTGGTCCGGTCGGGTCGGGTGCTGACTCGCGTGGGAGACCGTGCTGGTGGTGTAATCTTCCGGTACTTCCGGGCGGTAGACCAAGAGGTGTCACTCGCGATGGAAAGAACGGCTCTTTTGAAAGAGTACCGAAGTGAGGAGCGGTCGTCAGAACATTGGAAGCGGACGTGCTATGATTAAATTTAATTTGAAGCTGAATAATATTTTAAACTTGCATGCATGCCCCAGTGACTCACGTATGCCATACTCGTTAATATAACAAGCGCTGACTCGTAGACATCATTCAGCGGTACGTTGTACCCCGTTCAGCTCGGTACATACAGGACGAACAGGGTGGGAACGGTGGGCGCCGCCAACGACTCTTGTTCCTCCCTGTAGCAACACCGGCAACAGAATTTCCCGAGTTAACCGGCCATTTTTTATCATTTTCCCGGCAGTTTTTCTTGTCCGGCCTTGCTATCTTGTCTGTCCTGCGATGTAGCGCCCGCAAACAAATGACCGAGCATCTGGTGACGATTGTGTAGCATATGCAACTCATTACTTGTACCGGGAACACAGCGCCTGACAAAGGGACACGTTTTTGTCGCAGGCTTCATGAAACGGCTCGTTTTTACGCGATGGTCGGCCTGATATCGTGTTCTCCACGGAGCGGCCGCTGGGAACGGCGGCAGAGGTTGCAGATCGGACCGACCGGCCCCAGTCTGACCTTCGCCGTGACTGACTGTTTGCCAATGTTCCACCGCCAACACCGGCCCAGCCGCGGCGCCGAGCGAAAACGGCTCTCTGCCGGCGCTGCAGTGACTGACAACTTAAACAAACTAGGTACACATAAAACACCGCATTTTTCAATAATATGCAAAAGTTGCTGATCAATGATGGCAACTTTGCCTAAAGCGCCTACTAAAAGCCTCGAACAAAACTTATTCAAATTTCACTATGAAATCAGTGATTCAGTATAGGAAGAACAACTGAACACTTTAACCCGCGAGTTGCTGGGGGGGGGGGGGCGTTAAACGCCCCCACTTTGTTCGCCGGGCCATAGCATAAAAACGGCGCGCCGCAGGCGCGCCAAATTTTGGGTACCTGTAGGGAATTGATTAAAGTTTATTGTGACAAAGTTTCAAAAAAATCAGTCGGGAAATTTTTGAGATATCGAGGTTTTAGTGACGTCATGATTTCTGAGTTTTCGACCAAAAACGGCATATGTTCAAAAAATCATATAAAATCACAGAATAGACATACAGACATGCCGTAAACGCCATTAGACTGCCAATACCATGAACAATCAAATGGCAATCTTCGATTATTGATTATCGTTCCGCATTTTCCAAAATCTTGAACTGAATCTTGGCAATTTCTCGTGACTACTTCATGACCATGATACATGTATTTCTTAAATTGAACTTTTTTAGCCAAACACGTTCACATATGATACAATGAATGCCACCATCGTGTTCTACGCCCCAAATTACCCATAAAACACGCGTCACAGGCTGCGAATATCAGTTTTGATTTTCGGGGATATGTGCCTGCCCGGTTGACCTGACCTTGACCCTGACCTATGCTTGACTGACCCCTACATGGAGCTGACACTCTTGTAGGCCTTATATGATGGATTGTGCACCGTTTTGACAGAGTTTATGACGAGAGGCGCCCATTGCGAAGTCCTGAAGTCCATGCTACTGAAAGCCCGATTTTAGGTGTTTGACCTGACCTTGACCCGACCTGTGACCTCAGAATTCAACTTTAAAGTACTCATCTGAAGCGTCTCGTCGCGTTCTTTCGTTTGCCGCCTCGTGCGTTTCGCTGCACCTATTGGTTCTCGAGTTATCGGCTGGGGGCGTTTAACGCCCCCCCCCCCCCCAGCAAACGGTGGGTGGCGAAATACCCCAGCAACTGCCGGGTTAAGGCATCTTTGTTTCCAACTAGACTTCCGAAATGCGGTTTGTGCGAGCATCCAACCACAGCAGCCGAATGACTACCGCTAAACCAGACAAAAGCAAACATCAGTGTTCTTTTAATAGACCATGGGCTCCTGTAACAATCGTGCACCGCAGGGTGCCAAAACGGTCATCGGAACTTCTCTGTATGCACAAAGGCCTCCTTAATGCAAATGCCGGCTAGTCAACAGGCTGCCGAGAACGGGCGAGGCTCGATGTGTCAGCCAAACTTGAGCCGTGCCCGCCGAGATACAGCGGTGACCACAGGCCAGACCTGCTGATTGTAAACACCCCGAGGCACAGAGGTGCCAACCGTGCCAGTGCGGCACACAATGCACAGAGTCGAACCCTTTTGCAGCAGTCAGAGATCAAAGACACTAGGCAAGTTACATTTGTGCAGTAACTATGGCTTCCAAAAAGGGATCTAGAGAAGAGACAAATTGACTAGGTGAGTGTAAAAATGGATCAATTAACATCAGCCACTGACCCTAAGAACGTGTGTCTGTTTGGTGGAGTTATTCACCTCTGCTGACCGCAGCGGCGGCAGCTGGCCGGCCGGCACCGGCTCACACCTCTCGCTGTCCCGCTGGACGTTGGCCGGCACCCCGCTCTCCCGCTGGCCGCGCTCGCAGAGTCCACTCTCACAGACAGCGTCCGCACCCGCAGACGGAGCTCACGCTCACGGTAGTCGTGCACGACCAGAGAGCTGCAACTGACCCCGAGCCAACACCGTCGACACGATTTCAGCTATCGGTAAAATTCCGCCCCTGGCCGGAGCCCAATTTCCGTGTCTCTCAGGGAAAGGCCGCCGCGGTGATGAGCTGAACGCGGCATTTACCTCTGTTCATTGACAACTGTTGTCAAGTTGTCTGCGAAACAGTGCCATAATCGCACCACACCTTGGTTAGTTTATTTTGTGCATTTCCGGCCAAGTTTGTGACGTTCAGACGAACGGATTTGAAGTCATTTCCGTTCAGCCCTGAAGTTGGAGGTCACAGTTGGGTGAAAATGTTTCATCTGCTCAGCTCTGAGACGTGCGTGCCGAAGGGCGGGGCCATGCGAAGGCCTTCAAGAGAACATTGAAGGAGCCCGACACGCAGTTAATCAGCTAACCCGTCATTTTTGCCGCACACGCGCCGAGTTCGTGGCTCCGTGGTGGGACGGTCGTGCCGCGCTGCAGTAGAGCCAGCAGATGTAATGGATCAGGGATCGGGGTCGGCCAGCCGGAAATTGATGACGTCATCGGGGTGCAGTGATCCCTGAATCACACTGGCCTCGTGAAACAAGCTTAGCGTTTCACTTGCTCAAATAATTATACGGTTTGTTCTGAGATCTGAAGAGGTTATGCTTTAAAATAGGACAACCAATCGGGCCAAACATAGAAGCCCACTCGCCGCAACAAAGACATTGTTTGGTAAAAATGTGGCATAAATGAAGCAGAACTAGAGCACACAGCTTTCAAGAAGAAATGAATTGCATCGCACAATGGAAGAGCCACTGTTGTCTGAATAAAAATCACCATTGAACACATCAAAACGTGGGCATTGTGAGTCGAAATTCACACACTCGCTCGGCGCTCCCCGTTGTATTTCAGTGGTTACTGGGAAATCGGCACCGTTACCGTTTTCAGACGGTCGGCAGTGGGCCTTTGGACGACTCAGGGCGCCGCTGCGGCCCGCTAGATCCCTCCTCCCTCCCCCTAACAACCTCCGACACCCGGCGAGCTACCGCCGACCGGTCAGCCACCCAGCGGCTTGCATCAGTCGGATTGCGGAGAGTTGATCCGAGCATCGCCGCCATAAGTCGAGCGGATATCCCATTACGGAGGATCACCATCGTACCAAGAGGGTATCCCGAGGTGGTGAATCGCTGCCGTACCGAGTGGATATCCCAAGGCGGTGGATAGCCGACGGATCCGGCCGATATTCCATTATGGGCAGCGTAAACAGAGCAGCGTGGTGTGGTTGCGTGGCTGTTATTGAGAAATGGTGAAAATCGGTAAAACTCGCCTTAAATATTAAACCAGCTGTATTAATGCGTCATAAAAGTGGAAAATTTAACAGTCGCATGACTAGATCCCCTTTGATCAGCAGTATTTCACGATGCAGAATCCTCTTTGATCAACGCTGTTCCGCGATGCAGCATGTCAACTTTAGAGCGACATGATCTCTCATGAGCCCAGCTCTGCTGGGGCTGATCCTCGGTGTCCTGAAGTCACCATCTGATGCACCTGCGCCCGCTGACACAGCCGCTGACACGGCGCCGCCGGGCCGGTGCCTGTCGCCGACTGTCCCCGGCCGGCCGCCATTGTGGGCCGTTTTTCGCGCGGCGTCCCAGCTCGACGGCCGGCCATGATGTCGTGGCAGCGAGCGTGTCGCCGCGGAACCGGTCCCCGCCGCTCGAATCTGGGGCTGGGAATCGGTGTCGGCGCAGCTCCCAGGCGGGCGGGCGGGCCTGACTCACAGCCCGCCGCCCTAATGGCGGAGCGGCCGCGCTCTAATGGCCGTCACGACCCGGCGCTCCGTGCCGGCCGCTCGGCGCCGCACTTTTGACAGCGCCTTTTGGGGCCGGATCAGCGGCCGATTTTTGCGCATCTGAGGCCTGAGCCGCCGGTATGCCGGTGACAATGTCGGGCTTTAGTCATAATCCGGCGAGCGCTCCAGTTGCACGACTGTGGGCCGGCCGGCGGCCATAGTTCCCAGCCTCGGCGGACGCCATCCCGGCCGGGGGCCTGACGTCAGTGGCTGCGGAGGCTCCACACAGGGCAGCATCGTGCAGTCACCGACCGCATCACATCTGCACCGAATTGTTACATCATGATTGTACATTGTGTGGCTGCTTTTGTGACTGCTTGCAACAAAATGGTTGGTTAATCAATATGCAAACGCATCTTATTCAACAAAAGAAAGTCTCATTCCTTTTAGCCGTCACCGGGTTCAGCATTGGTGCCATAGGTAGGTAGTTAATTTGGGTACTTCTGTCTGATTGATATCAATAATCGATCGACAGAAATGAGACAGATATGATACAATTTTCATTTAATATTGCAAGTTGACAGCGTTTGGATGGCTGCTTCGAAGTTGTTTTTGCCGTCATATGTGTTTCGTATGTAAAATGGGACTTCCAAAATGTAAAGTGTCCCTTTTCCTAATATCTTGCACTTTATTTTTAACTTCAACAGCTGAAGATCGGAGTGCTTTGCGGCTTGGATATCTTGTGAGAAAATAAAATCGAGGAAAATGAATGCAAGTGGTAAACGCATAATAATCATGAATTTTACGCAACATAAACATCATTGAAATATCTATAAGTTTATTTTTCAGGGATACCTCGCCAAAACCATGCCTGCTCATTGCTCGATCATGTTTTCATCGAGAAACAAAAAATTAGCGTGCCAAGGTTTGGGAGAGCTGAGCCCAGTCCAGTTTTCTGCAGCTCTTGTCATGCTCTAGGTCTGCACCGTGTGATTAAGCAGTCGGCATTCCCAGTCCACTGGCTTTGTCACCGCGCTTGCGTGCCACCCTTTGGGTACCATGCTGCATGTCGGTGACACAAAAACCTTTCAGACGGCACGCAACCATTTTCTGGGCCCGAGCCGCCGGCTGAGGACCGAAGGCATTCCTGCTGCGGGATTTCGAGAACAATGATTGTATATCTTGCCTGCAGTGGACAGGTCTGTTTTTACGTTTGACATTTCCGGGCGCGGCTGACGCCGCGACATGACCGGCCGCCACAAAAGTCCTGAGATCTGGAGCGGGCGCGGGGCGTGCACGGGCGGCCGGCCGGACGCGGCGGCAGGGTGCGGCTCGCCGGAGACGCCGATATCTCGCTGACAGCTAATGTCACACGACAGAGCTGTACCGCCAGGCACGTGTTTACCCGGATGCAGAGCAGAGATAATTGGACCATTTTAGGCGCCGCCAGATGCGGAGATAGCTGGCTGGTCGGTCGCCGGGGAGAGCTCATTGGCAGTTTGTATTGCAATGGGTATTGCTTTCATTAAAAAACTCATAATCAGCATTGAGCCAGCATCCAGCAACATGATTTATCATTCGGCATGGAACGGCACTACTTCAAAAGGGCTATGTCATAATAATTTGTTTGATGTCGTCGATTTAGAACAATTGGTACCTGAAGGAAGCCGTCAACAATACTTTTTGGAAGCTTGGGAGAAGAAAATATGAAAAGCGCTTTCTGAGAGTAAATTTACGAAATTCGAAGCTAATTGGTGAAGATGGAGAACTTATTAGGATGTTATTGGAACAAGCGGTCAATTTCGTCGCTGCTCTCAATTATCAGAGCTTGTGTCTGGCGTGGTAGGCTGCACCGCACAACATATATGTAGGCCGGCACAGCCTACCACCTGCAGTTTTCTTGGATTCAGGAAAGCGCCATGCGGTAGGTGGCACACATCATGAATAATGAATCTCATGAAGTTCCTTATCGTCTTGAATCGCAGTCATCGTTGCATCCAAACGTCATCTAGATTGGAAATCGCATTCTGCAAATTGTTCGACCGCTATGCAGGTCGCCAGGTGAGAGTACGCTACCAGCATACCAAATACTTTTCATGATCGGAACCGACAAAGCAGAGTTGATCAACCATTGAAAGTCCTTGTGAAATACCTACAAAATGACAAAATGCAAAATTCGATTGCGCCGTCCTGAGTCGACCGTTCTTTGTCCGCCCGTTGACCGTGTGAACGTCCGATAGACAGTGCATGACGTGGCAAGGGCATTGGCGTTGGGTAACGGTCGGACGGTCTACTGACACCCGCAGCCGAGTCCCGGCCCGCCCGGCCCAATATGGCCACTCAAAGAGTGAATGTCTGTGGCCGTCCTGCACGCAAGACCACCCGCCGGTGACGTCATTGGGATGGGACCAATCAGCGGCGCGCTCTGGAGCTGACGACACGGCCGGCGGCGCATCACCGACGGCCTTTCCCAGAACACGCACTGAAATGACCAATGGGCTCGGATCCTGGGACACTGTGGGAAATTTCACGCTGCCTGACCGTGGGATTTGAGATGGCGGCGGATGACAGGGGGCCGATAAGCCATCCAGCAAATGTCAAGCGAGTACTGCTCACTAAGACAACTAATTCAGTTGACAATTGACAGAGCATCAGTTGACAGTTTGTTTTACACTTAAATATTTCTGTCAAACCTCTGCAAGTGAAAGGCATGCAAATTACGCAGATTTGGCAGAGCGCAATGATATATTGAAAAAGGAGCCTGAGTTTGTGCTCCCAATTGACCAGGGGTAGGCTCGATTTATAAGGAAACGTCTTAAATACAGGTTGTTCATTAGAGAATGACGTAAAGTTAGGCCTCGAGGGGAGGGGGGGGGGGGGCACATAATATACATTTTAACCCATAAACAGCACATACTGTTTGCTAGCAGTATATGTTGGTCAAATCGTGCACCGCAAACAATGCCTATCAATCAACCCAAAACGAGGCAGTTACATAATCACGCTGCCACCGAGCACTCCAGTTTAATAAGCTGGATCAGCACTGAGCAAGTTGAAACGAAACCCCCATTTCTACAGAGTTGTATGAAGGGTAGCTGGATTGCGAAAGGAGGGGGATTTTATCAACTCAGAGGTGAGTCAGAGAGAATACGGAGGTCACGAAGGGGCATGAACCGCTCTGTCTTTGCCAGCTCACCTCTTTGGCCGGGGTAATTCCAAATCAATGGTTATTAGTACAGATTTGGCCGGTTTATTACACAATGTACAACGTCAAAGCTTATGGTAATTTAATGCACGGAAAGGTCGGAGCGGTCTCTTGTGAGGTCTCTTTTTACTGCGCATCTATTTGAAAACATAAAGGAACTGAACTGCGATAAAAATACATTGTGCTGGATTGTTATATTAAAGAACTGGGAATAAAACCGTTTTTAAACATGGTAACTAATGTATTATACCGGGCCACTACTTTTCATTTTGCAAAACCAAAAGTGAAAATTTATATGAAGGTTTATATAAGTTTCCAGTTCTAAGCTGTTAAAATATGAACATATGTATGCCGATCACTAAATTCTTTACTCAATAAGACAGTGGCAAAGTCTAACACTTTGTTTTATTCGCAGTCCGTAAAATCACATATTTCTTCCCCTATCTGGGCGCAAGAAGTACGTGAGACACCGAAATTTTTTGAAGCAAGCCCGGAGCGTTAGGAAATAAATGCAGTAGGTACCTTGTGTTCAGACTATTAAAAGCTATTCTGTAAAATAAATGCATGCTCGGAGATGAGCTAAAAGTAAGTGACATTGAAAGATGAGTTCCTACAAAAATTGCAATCGAATAAAACGAGTTAGCTCATCAAAATAACTAACAATGCGAATAAAGGAAACAGCAGCAGGACTGAGACATAATAGCCGTTTTCACGACGGGTTATCCGGCGAATGCACCTGATTTGACCAAATCTGCACCAAATTTCTTTAACAGCAAATATCTTCATTTTATGAATTTATTTCAGTGTTTTAATCGATGATGCTCTCTGATAATATGACAAAGCAGGCATATAAGCAATTAGTGCAACCCTAGCTGATAGCTGCTAAGAGATACACTGAACCTGATTTGACCAGATCTGCACCTAATCTGTACCAGATGTGCACCAAATGTGTACCAGATGGCCGTCGTGAAAACGGCTAATGTGTAGCCGTCTAGCAAATAAAAAAGTGATATCCAGCAACACACATTGGCACATTTGTAGGTAAGTGTCATAGTGATGTCATGTCATAAGTCAAATTATTGAGATGACTTATTAAGATGGATACATGTGTCAAAGGTATTACAAATATATCGGTCAATTCTTGTGGTAAAATACATTATACAAATACACTCGCCTAAAAATTGTTTAACAAACAATTTAAATCGCTTATTAGTAATAGATATATATTCAAATTTCATCCTCTAAGCCATAAAATTTCACCACTTAAGTAGCAGAATTTGATAATACCAGTAAAACGCCTTTTGGGCGAAGAACGAGCGAGCGAGATAGTGAGCCCTGCACGTGCGGAAGGGCGAGAGGGTACTTCCAACGGACTTGTGCAAAACACCCTTCTAACCGGTCGCTAGCGGTGTGCCAAATTTGAACGCAATCGGCCCAGCCGTTCCCGAGATCTGGAAGCGGCATTCTGCACGTGCGCACGTGCAAACGGGGTCCAAAATGACTTTTGCACGGCACCCTACTGACCGGTCCCCAACCGTGTACCAAATTTGAGCGCAATCGGCCCAGCCGTTCTCGAGATCTGGAAATGCCCCCTGCACGTGCGCACGTGCAGTAGCACCCGAACCGCAACACATGGAATGCATTGCCTGGTGGGTGCCTACCTGTATGCCAAGTTTCAGCGAAATCGCCCCAGTAATTACCGAGTTACTGAAATGGGAACAAATTTGGCACCTCTTCTTTTTTATTTTGCACGTGCAGTGGGGGTCACTCACATAGATCAATAGTATCAGACCTTTGGTAGAAGGGATGCAGCTACCCTATAAAAATTACCGCAAGACAATCGCTCATGCCGCTGCTGAGATATGGGCCTCTCAAAATCATTACTTTTGCAAAACTGCTTGAACACCCTTGACTTTTCACGTGGCACGTGCCACGACGGTCACTGAGATGTATCAAAAGTAGTCAATTACGGGGTAGAAGGGATGGGGCTACCCAGCAAAAAAGACCGCAGGCCAATCGGTCCAGCGGTTGCTGAGATATAAGCCTCTCAAAAGCGTTACAGGCCGGGCCGGGCCGGGCCGCTCATACTGAGATTTTTCCGTTATATCGAAAAGACTTCGCTTCGCTCGCTGCGCTCGCTCGCTCGTAATAAAAAAGGATTTCGAAAATTCAATAAATGATAAAACTGAGCATGCACATCATATCTGATGCACATCACATCATTCCTGCCCAGATATGGTGCACAATGCACATCATATCACATCATATCTGGGCAGGAAACCAGATATGATGTTAGCTAATCAAAAAACAAAAACATTTAGATTCATCTCCAGTTTTTCACCACGCAATGCCTAACACCTACAATTACCAGGTGTAGAAGACATCAAACATCAAGCAGCATTCAACATTAGCTGGCATAGCAGCTTGATTATAATTGACATATTTCCAATAAAATAAAATGTAAGGTCATGACTAGCCAAAATTTATACCATTTGCACCCAGTGCCGAATTATTTTACCTGAAGTTTACTCCAGAAAGACTACAAATACTGACTGAAGCATCAGCTTCTAAGATCAAAGGGCGACCGGCACTAGCTCCGCGAATACCTGAGCAGACCCACAAACCTTGTGATCACCTGTTTCAAAGCGAGCGGCCACACTTCCACTTTTGTGTGAAAACACGTGTGCGTGTGCGTTGCACAAGTCGCCGGCGCACGCGCGAGGCTGCAGCGGCAACCGAGTGCACGTCTTTGCCGACTCCGGCTTGCTCGGAAACAAATAATTGCCGATTTTGCGGCGTGCAAGTCTGCCGGTCGGGGGACCGGCGGTCGGTGTCTGAATAATGACAGGGATCGAGAGGAAGTGGCGCACGCCCCGGGGTCCCTCCCCTCTCAGAGTCGCACGCCGTTCGTCACACGTGCCCGAGGGTGTGACGCTTCCTCGTGAGGTTGTATCGCACCAGCCGGGAAAACGTAGCACACAAGTCTTGATGTGACACCTTCCTTGTCACGGTAAGTGGCCACCTCACGAACCTACACTGGGGCGTCGGCGACAGGGCCCCCGATGACCCAGACTAGTCACTGACCCCACCCGGGTCGCGTCACAATAACCGCTCGGGATCGTGTCAGCGTCACGTCACGAGACGCTCGTCTTACCTGCCAGTTCCGGACGACGCAGCACCGTCAGCGTCATGTGGTGACTGGCGGGGTCGGTCGGCGGCGGCGGCGGCGGCGGCGGCGGGCGCGCGGCGCGGTCAGGCGGGCTCGGCCGCAGCAAGGCGTCTGAGCGGCCGCCGCGCCGCCGCCGGCCGCCAGCCGGGCCGGGGGCGGCGGCGGGGGCGGGGCCTGCGCCGCCCGGCGCTCAATCAGAGCAGCCGCCGCCGCCGGATCAGGTCGGGCCGGTGTCGGGCCGTGGCGACACTCGCCGCCGACAGACGCACTCGCCGGCTCGTTAGCGCCGAAAATAAACAGTGCGTGTCGATAGATAGCCTTCATGGTGACCGCTCCAGTAAACGAACACGCGCCGGGCTGAAACCTGAGCGGCGCAGCGCGACGCGGTGGGGAGACCGGCCGGACGCCGCGGCCATTTTGTTTGTGGAGAGGATGCGCGGGCGGCGCACTATCGGCGTAATCAGAGCTTTGTGATAACGCCGCAAACAGACCGCTGGCGCCGGCCAAGACGAGGGCGACAAGGGTCCGTGTTAGTGAAGGGGGTGATGAAAGGGTGAGAGGTCTGTTCAGACCGCGAATCTCTCCTTGATTAGAGCACCGACGGAGAATGGCGTGAGCCGTGAACTCTTGGTTTCCCATCAAACGATGAAGGTAGATCACTGGCGGATCCAGAAAGGGAACATCGAACGATGTGATGTAGGGGAGCGGGCACGCATAACTGCTCCAGTCTCCTTGTGTATAGGGGAGATTGGGGCAAAGCGGCCACCCGGGACAAAGCGACTTCCCGTCGTCTCAGCCCTGCACAACAGGCGTCAGCTCCAGTTTACGGGTCTCAATTATGCTTCTCTTCGCGGTAGTTCGAATGAGCCAGACCGGGGTTTTCGACTCGTCGCCATTTTTCCGTCTGAAAGGCATATTTTTCCAGGATACATTTGCATTTATTATCCCTATATTCTTGCGCTTTTTAAATGCTATACCTATTCTTCCGTAACCGTTTGGAAGTTTATTAATTCTCATTCCTGCATTGAGTGGTCATCGTACATGTTCTCTGCCAATTTTAATGCGTTTTGCCCCACTAAAAACAGAACTGGAAGGTTTTTGTCTCGGATGGTAGACGCGGGGCAAAGTGGACGGGGCAAAGTATAGACAGCTTCTAATTCCAAACTTAGGCAACAAACGTTTTTGATGCTGAAATGTATCGTCATGCGTTCACCTTGGCCACTTTTCGGTTATATAGCAAGGTTACCCAAATAATGCAATTCAATGTTTTTCCATTAATGTCCTTGCATTGTTTGCACCTACAGGTGAACGAGGGCAAAATTAACATCTTTAAAACCTTTTTTTACCATTAAAAACTTAAACCCACATGAGGCAGCTATCCTGCATCTCATATTGGGGCAAGGAAGTCGCCGGTGTCCGCTTTGCCCCGGGGTCTGAGGCAAAGTGGCTAAAATGCATAGGCTTATCCCTCGCATGTGTGCGGCGTTTGCCGGCGTCTAATGTGTATGGGGGGGGGGAAGGGGGTCGGCTGGACCCCCTGCCGTTCGGCCCCTGATTGAGCTAGAGTCTCGCAGAAAAAGCTAGCGCGTTGCCCGTGACGAGAGGAAGCCGATGATACCCAAATGTAAGGTCCTAAGTCATTGGTTGACCTTCCAGGTCAGGTCAATGACCCAAAGTCGGGAAAATCGGGAGCTGCTAGAACTTCGTAAAGGGAATCTGTTGAGGGGTTTTCGGGGCGCTGATCACGAATTTCATGTTAGTTTTGATCACAGATGATGTCTTCATGCATTTAGGCCAAGTTGGGTCAGGTCAGGTCAACCAGTAGGCGTCCTGCCGGCTATCCATAGTAGGTGTCAACTACCACTAACGGCGTCGTAACATGTTACGAAGGTACTAAAACTACTTCGTAAATGTTCAAATGGATGCTTAATACGAAATCAGCCCGAAAAACTACTCTAGAAACATGTAAAATTCGAAAAAGTGACCCGAGGTCATCAAGGTCAATGACCTGACCTGACTTTCAGGTGGCCTTGACACCCACCGTAATGCGTGGGACGAACATCATAGGTATCACATGTTTGAACACTAGAAACCACGAAAAGACTGCTGACGTTTATAATAAAAAAGACTGGAAACGCGCGGCAAATGCGAGCCGACATACGCCGAATCGCGATTCCGTCCAAAAATAGTCTCGAGAAGTAGGTCACAGGTCAAAGGCCATTTGGGTCAGGGTCATGAAATTTTCAGGGTAGGTGTAACGATTTATATACTCTGGGTGTAATATTGATTAACGCGAGGGTACTGAAAGTTTCGTCACAATCAGCCGCTTTTTACGCGAGTTATTCGCGGAAAGCCGAACGGGGTCAGTGTGATCCCCTATGTATACGGGCGAGGGTTAAATTGAATCACCACCACTTTTGCTGAACAGTGAACACTGCTACGTGGGAGTGCTATAAGAGTTTTGCGAAAGATGTGGGGTAACCCGGGGCATGACAACTGCCGGAACGCTGCAGACATGCCGCCTGAAGTAGGATGGGTCTCAAGCCCACACTTCGAAAAGTGCACCCCGCAGCCTAGAATATGCTAGTCCGCGAGTTGCTTGGGGAGGGGGGGGGGGCGTTAAAAGTCCCTACTTTTTCGCCGCGCTTTAGCTAAAAAATGGCGTGCCGCAGGCGTGTTAACCTGCGCCCTGGTGGGGGCTATTTTTGCCCCCCCCCCCTCCAGTCTTCTTTCGTTATCTCTAAAACTACTGCACGATCATCGCGAAAATTTCAGTACCTTCCCGTACATCATTTTCACACATTGCGTCCAAAAGTTTTCCAGAGCCCATGATAGGTTGGCCACAAATGATGTCAAAGTGATGTCATGTTCGGCAATTGTCGACCCCCCCCCCCAAAAAAAAAATGCGGGAAGAGGTATCACGCCTATAGCTTGGAAGATAGAGAAAAAAGAATTAAATCAAAAAGATGTGAAATTAATAATAGTTAGAGCCAAAAAGCAGACTGAGCCGTAATGAATAGGAACATTAGGGCCTAAGAGGAGAGGCGGGAGAATTGGGACGCAGGAGAATAGGGACACGCTAATATCTTTAAAAAATGGTCTGCATCCTTTCACAATTTTCGCCTTTGCCACTTGAATGTGTCGTGCAACATTTGAAAGTTTCATCAACCCTTTCCTGGCCGTCGATTGCGCTGTGCGGGTTGAGCAAAAAAAAAAACTGCTTTTTAAGTGTTATTCTGAGTTGTCTGTGTATTTCATATGACAAATTATCTTTCTTTCAACATGTCACGTTGTGAGCTTAACACCGTCTTTATGCGATGCTAGTTTGCATGCTCACGCTACGTAACTGAGGAATGACGAAAAATGCGTGACTTAATATGCCGGTGTTGTGAGAGAATTGGGACACTAGTCCCAAATGGTGCAAATGGTGCAAATGGTAAAGGGGTGCAAAAAGATGTGTTTGCACCTCATTTTTTTGGATAGGGCTGCAGCTGCATCCCTTGTTCACAAATACAGCAAAGCGAAGACCAGAAAGTCTTGCTCCTGTTAGGAGAATGTGCATTCTATGGGAACACCGTCACCGTCTGGCCTTTAACGAAACGGATTGTGTGAAGATAAGTTCTAATGTATCAAATGATTGCCTAGGCATAGACACGACAAATAAAGTTCAATATAGAATCATTGTTCCAATACCAAATTTTTATGCATAGGCGTAGGAACAGGGGGGGCCGGGGGGGCCAAGGCCCCCCACTTTTTAGCCATTTTTTAAAGTAAAATCTTTATTTTTTATTTAAATACAAAACTAAGAGGAGGAAATGATTCAGCAAGGTGAGATGAGCAACTGCAAAGAATTTCTTCATAGGGGTATTGGGGCTCCCACAAAGTGACATTGAAGTTTCGCTGCCCCCCCCCCCCACTTTTCGTGAGGTTCCTACGCCCATGTTTTTATGTGTCCCATTTCAGCCTCGTGCCTGTCCCTTTTCTACTGCGTGTGTCCTACATATTCTCCTCAAAATGAATGGTTTTGTTTTTGTCCACATATGTATAGCCACATCATTCCAGAGACTCGGTATTTCATGATGGCATGGTGCAGAAAAATCACCGACCTTTGAGTTGGTGCTGCACAAAACAGCTTGGCTACAATGTTTTTCAAATAATATGGTACTGGTAGGGTTGCTTATAAGTGGCCCTTTCCTAATTGCGACCTACCTCCCTACAGCCAAAAAAAAAGCTGGTAAGAGAATTCGGGGAGAAAACAATGTCAAAAGGACTGCCATACATTGCTTAGCAATCGCAATCCTTTTCCGGTTATCGGTGCCTTTGTTGAGACGTTTTAGGTGAGTTTAACTAAAAAGGCCATTTCGGCACCCTTAGCCGGCCCCGTAGCTCAGTTGGTATAGAGCGTTGGACTCAGCATGGTGAGAGCAAGCGTTCCCGGTTATAACAGTCCGGGTTCGAAGCACGACGGGCGCTTAACGTTTATGGGCTTCCTGATAGGTATGGTTGCGGTTGGTGGCAGGCCGTAGCCAGGCGAAGTCAGCGAGGGGACCGGCCGTGCGCGGCTATGTGCGCATGTTAAACTTTGGATTCCAAATTCTGCCATAGAACCGGAATCGCGCGATCGAAGGGTTAGAGGGCATTGTCACCGCAGCAAGCTTCGCTCAGCAGCGGTTCTGTCCTTGTGAATCCTTCCTAGCAAAAGATTCCGACTAAATCTATTTGAAAAAGGAGCATTTTTCACCATTACTATGGGGGAACCCATACACCTATTAACGACCCTCCCCGGTCGCTAATCGTTACGAGTTCTATATTAGTGTTTTTGCAATGGTTTGCCAAAATGCTCACAATAAATAAATTTGTGGATATTGGGACAGAAAATGAATAGATTGTGATAGGAAAATGAACAATTTCTCCGAAAATCAATCCAGTAATACAGTGGTACCCATAAAGCGTGAGCAGCGACGATTCAAATCCAGGGGGTCGCTAATAAGGCATCTTCCCCTACCTCAATAAAACTTACGAGAAATTAGTCCCAATTCTCCCGCCTTTCCCTAATTATAAAATGATCTGCTCAGCTTTTGTTCTGTCCACTAGCTTCATCCAAACAAGTGCATTGCACAGTTGGATCTAACTTTGTAGAAATATCAAACGAAAGGAAAGTGTGCTCACCTGGTTGGTGTATTTTCACGCGGGTTGTAAAAAACCGCAGCACCACTTATAAGGCTCCGCTTATAAAGCTCGCGGCCGTCTTTCAACTGCCTGCACCGGACGTCTCTTCTCCAAGATGCTCTCTCTCGGGTGAGCCGCCTCTCGACTGGCCTGACGACAGCCGCCTCACTCTGCACAGATCAACACAGGCCGAGCTACAAACACCACCGCACGCCGTCCGGGGCCGTCAATGAGTGAGTGGCCTCCTATCGGTGCTCGGCAAACATGGCTCGGCTCGACACAGGAACCTCCCGGCCAGCGCAGCCGCACGGCACAGCAGCACAGGTAATTTCCGCATGTAAATTGGCCGAGATACAGACTGAGAACGGACTGTTTCCGACAGAGCGTCCGCAGCCCGGGGAGCGCCTGGACATCCAGAGGCTTTTCCGGCGCCACTTTCCGCCAGGACCACCCTCGAAAATCATCGAGTGTGACAATATTTGAACTAAGTACCACTTCATTTCTATACATTAATTGTTTGACAGCTAGTGTTGGAGCTATCAGCAGAAGATGTGATGGCATTAGCCGTTTTCACGACGGCCATCTGGTACACATTTGGTGCACATCTGGTGCAGATCAGGTGCAGATTTGGTCAAATCAGGTGCATTCGCCGGATAGTCCGTCGTGAAAACGGCTAATATGGATTACTGTTGCCTATGAGAGATGTCAATCGTCATTTTAGGTTAGCACTAGTAAAACTGATCTAATCGACTTCCCCATTCAACATGGTACGTAGCTGACGCCACATCTATCCACACACGAGTGTATTCAGTTGATAGTGATTCGTAAGTACTAGCTGACCTCGGTCCTCTGCAGGACAGAGATCAGATATCATTTCATTTATCATAAGTTGTTTGTTTTTTGACAGCTCACGACTCACGTCAGAGCTACAATGGGTGTTGACAGTAATTACAAATTACAGCGGATGTTGACAGCTGTAAAATAAATCGTTAGTGCTTATCAAATATAACAGTAACACAAACATTGATGATATTCAGTTTATATTGAGTCACCATCCTCCGAACTCTTCTCTCGGGAGCTATCCGAGCTGCAAAACAGCATGGTTTGACTTTCGATTGCGCTGTAAATCATTAGGGTGCGTCAAACGCTGGGTCTTGTTGAAAACGCTGAATACGGCGCGCAACTTCCATTTGAGGCCAAAGAGGAGAAACCTTTCATCGGTTTCTCCACTTCAAACGCGAACGATTACAAACTTTGTAGTTTTTACGAGCGAGCGAGCGCAGCGAGCGAAGTGAGTCTTTTCAATATAACGGAAAAATCTCAGTATGAGCGGCCCGGCCCGGCCTGTAACGCTTTTGAGAGGCTTATATCTCAGCAACCGCTGGACCGATTGGCCTGCGGTCTTTTTTGTTGGGTAGCCCCATCCCTTCTACCCCGTAATTGACTACTTTTGATACATCTCAGTGACCGTCGTGGCACGTGCCACGTGAAAAGTCAAGGGTGTTCAAGCTGTTTTGCAAAAGTAGTGATTTTGAGAGGCTCATATCTCAGCAGCCGCTTGGGCGATTGGCTTGCGGTAATTTTTGTAGGGTAGCTGCATCCCTTCTACCAAAAATAGGATACTCTCGATGCATGTGGGTCACCCCCAGTGCACGTGCAAAATACAACAATAAGAGGTGTCAAATTTGTTCCCATTTTAATAACTCGGTAATCACTGGGGCGATTTCGCTGAAACTTGGCATACAGGTAGGCACCCACCAGACAATGCATTCCCATGTGTTGCGGTTAAGGTGCTACTGCACGTGCGCACGTGCAGGGGGCGCTTCCAGATCTCGAGAACGGCTGGGCCGATTGCACTCAAATTTGGTACACGGTTGGGGACCAATTAGTAGGGTGCCGTGCAAAAGTCAGTTTGGACCCCGTTTGCACGTGCGCACGTGCAGAATGCCGCTTCCAGATCTCAGGAACGGCTGGGCCGATTGCGTTCAAATTTGGTACACCGCTGGCGACCGGTTAGAAGGGTGCTTTGCGCAAGCCCGTTGGAAGTACCCTCTCGCCCTTCCGCACGTGCAGGGCTCACTATCTCGCTCGCTCGTTCTTCGCCCAAAAGGCGTTTTACTGGTTTAGGTAAAGATCGCACAAAGACAGCTAATAAGCAAATACTGACGTAATTATTGATGAGTTGGGGTCGGAAAAGGCGCACAAGTTCATGAGGCAGGGTCATAGAATGTTCATGCTGTCCGCTGTCCAGCCTCGAGAGGCGAGTTGTAAACCTCGTGAGAGTCGGTAGCGCCCTTTGTACATAGTTCAAACCCATAGCTTTCAGACTGGTTTTTGATTCACCTTTTTTGGATCGATTCAATCATTGATTCATTTGATTTTTGTTTGATTCAATCACCGTTTGATTCCTTCAAAAATTTGGTGAATCGATTCCTTTTGATTCAGAGAATCAAAAAACAATAAAAGGAATGATTCACGTTTGATTCAGCCAAATTTTTTCTGAATGATTCTTTTTTGATTCAATTAAAAAATAAAATATACAAAATATCAGGGATAGTATTGTATTTGTTGTGTTCTTTTTCTTGTCATGTAATGGTAGTAGTGTTAATATTTGTTGATAATGAACTATGTTCGTTCACTTCAATTTTTTTTAAGTTCATGAATCATTAATTTTTTTTTGATTCAATCAACCGCGGGCCTGAATGATTATCTCAATTCCGCTGATTACCTGCTGCTCAAACTGGGGCACGAGTCGTATAGACAACAGAATTGTTAACCCGCACCGGGCCGGTGCTCACTGCTCCGCGACTTCCGCGCCGGACAGGGAGGGGGGGGGGGGGTCTGAACACCCTCTTTCCCGTCTAACTCGGCATAGGCTCGAAAGTCTT
This sequence comes from Amphibalanus amphitrite, assembly GCF_019059575.1. Classification (NCBI taxonomy): domain Eukaryota; kingdom Metazoa; phylum Arthropoda; class Thecostraca; order Balanomorpha; family Balanidae; genus Amphibalanus; species Amphibalanus amphitrite. The sequence goes on along the minus strand of NW_024881699.1, from coordinate 641,707 downwards.
TTGAGGGCTCTCAGAAACCGGCATCGGACCCCAAAAAAACCAGTATGGAGGCCCTCCAAAGCCGGGATGGAGGACACAGGAGCCGATGTTTAGCCTAAAGAGCCGGAGAGCCGGTATGGAGGACTGAATAGAGTAAAGGGGTCTCAGTGGGGCCTTCAGGGGCAAGCGTTTGAGCCCCAAAAGTATGTGTGGGGTCTTAGAGGCATGTAGACCCCTGGGGTATGCACGGGGTCCCAGGAGCTCGCGTGTGAGCCCAAATAGGTATTCGGCTGGCGGCTATACTAGAACCAGCATGGGGATTCTTAGAAGCCGCTTAGACCCACATTTCATGGGTCATGAGTCCCAAGAGTCGATGTAGGGGCCATAAAAGCCGGTGTAAGGCCCATGGCCAAACAAGTTCCGACATTGAGACACTCAGAGGCCGGTGACGGGGCACCAAGAGCAGATAAAGTGCCTCAACAAGCCGACATGGGGCCTGAGAATCATTGTGGAATTCCAAGAGCCTGCGTGAGCTCTCGGAGACCTTCGTATTTCGTAAGGTCCACAAAGGTCGCTGGATCCTCTAAATCTGAACTCTGCGGGGCCCTCAGACACCAGCATGTCTCCTGGCACCTGCCTGCGTTGAGTTGAGACCCTCCGAGGCCGTCGTAGGGTTCTTCAGAGGCCAGCGTTGGCCCTAGAGGCGTTCGTTAGGCCCTAGAAGCCGTCAAGAGAGCCCTCAGAGGTCAGCATGGCCCCTGGAGCCTGCCTGCGTCGAGGTCCTCAGAGGCCGTCGTGGGGCCCTCAGACGCCAGCGTGGGCCTTTGGAGCTTGCGTTGGGTCTTAGAGACCATCTTGAGGGTCCAGAGAGGTCATCGTCAGGGCCCTCAGCCCCTCAGGGGCCGTCCTGGGTCCTCAGAAGTTGTTGTGAGGGCCCTTAGAAGCATTCGAGAGATCATCGGAGGTTGTCATGAGGGTCCTTGGCCATAGTGAGCGGGTCTTCATGGGCCATCAGATACCTTTGCAGGGCTCTCAGAGGCCTTGGTAAGACCGCTAGAGGCCATCGTTAGGGCCCTCAATAGACCGTTGCAGGGCCCTCAGATGCCAGCATAGCATCAGATGCCTGGTTGTGTTGGGGCCCTCAGAGGCCGTCGCTGGGCCGTCTGAAGCCAAATGGGCCCTCAGACTTTAGTTGGGTCTAGGGTCGTCACGAGGGCCCTCAGAGACCGTCGTAGAGGCCCTCAGAGGCCAGCGGGGCCCCTGGAGTCCTGTGGGACCCTCAGCGGTCGTCATGAGGGCCCTTAGTGGTCGTTATAGGGCCCCAGGGGACAGAGGTCGTCGTGAGAGCCCTCAGAGATTATCGTAAGGGCCCTCAGAGGCCGTCATAGGGGCCCTCAGGGGCCAGCGTGGCCCCTGAAGTCTCTTCGGGCCCTGGAGTCTCTGTGGGACCCTCAGCGGTCGTCATGAGGACCCTTAGTGGCTGTTGTAGGGCCCCAGGGGACAGAGGTCGTCGTGGGAGCCCTCAGAGATCGTCATAAAAGGGCCCTCTGAGGCCGTCGTGGGGGCCCTCACAAACGCGGCTCGGCACACTTCTAGCCGGTGTGGGGGCCCCAAAGACTAGCATGGGGCGCTCCTGACCATAATTGGACATCCCGGATGATTCCACATCAGTTTTCGTTTCCCGATCACTGGTTTTCAGGAGAAAATGTATTGGATGGTGCGACGGGCCCCTTGTACGGATTTTGGGGGTGCAAAAAGATATGTTTGTACCGTACCCCCATGTTTTTGATGGGGGTGCAGCTGCACCCTCTGCACCCCCTATTCCGCCGCCACTGGTAGGGGCTAGAGCTGTCACTGGAACAGGGAAGCAACCTTGGAGGTGTTAAGAGGTGTTAGGAAGTGCGACTGGAACAGATCCTATGACGCGTTAATATATTTGTAGTTTTACACGGTTTATAAAACATGCATTTTTTGTTTTTTACTACCAATATTGCGGTATCGGTTATTTTGTATTTTTTGTTGATTTCTGTTTGATTTGAAAACACCCTGATTTAATTTTACAAATATTTCCAATTCAATTATTCCAAAAAAACCGCATCTTAGAACTCAAAGGACAAACAATGACCCCTTTAATTATTTGACGTCATTTCACAACAAAATTCGAGTATCCATGGTTGCTCAATATCGAAACCTTGACTGAATATTAGAGCGGAAACAAGTAGCGCCCTCTTTCCTGCGTACCTTTGTGGCGCAAGCGTTTCCAAGTGAGATACTATGGCTATTATTTATTTATTTGCCAATGATATCCCACTTCTTTGTTATTCGTATAATTTCGCTGATGTTACTTGACGGTGTTCTGTTCCTAATATTTGTTTTGCACCCCGTTAATCCTAAAACTTGAACAAGAACGCGTGTTGTTTTGTGGCGATTGTGGCTTGCGTTTCCTTCATTGATGGATGGCTATTCTCCTTAGAAGCGTGTAGTTTGATGCCAGCAAAATGTTTCAAAATTTATATTTGAACATAAAATATCTAGGAAGGCATGCATCAATGTGCTATTTTCATCCCCATTATATTTAAAATAAAATATAGCCAGAGTGAGAGGGCTGTTCATAGGCCTTGCGCATGGTAGGACCACACACAGGCTCTAAGCTCAGCCCACTGCCGCCTGAAGTTATTCTTCCGTCAACTTTCACAGCAGCTGCTGTGGTCTGGTGGGACTGGCCACTGCATGCAGCAGTGTGACCATTGGTGGATTTAAGGGGGGGGGGGGGCAACCGGGCCAAAGTCGGGGCCAGGGTGCTAAAACATGATTTGCCCCCTTTCCAAATCAAATTCCCCCTTTAGAATCTTTTCAGGACTGCAATTCACAAAAATGATGACATGCATGAAGCTAAGTCTGTATTCTCTTAGCAGACGTCGCCCGAGCTGCCATATCCAGTTAGGTAGGTTGGTAGGTTGTAGGTTGGTAGGTTAGGTTGTAGGTAAGGTTAGGTCAGGTTAGAATATGTTTTGTTACATATTTAAACGTGAAAAGACAATTGTTGCGCATGTGAGGCGTAGTTATGGCAGCTTGGGTTACGTCTGCTAAGAGATGACCGCAAAGTCAATAAATCCTCACTCCCTATTCTACTTAATCAAGTATATGAAAAGCTGGAAATTTGGTTATCGATACCTTATGAGGCCCGACCTTTTGGCCGACTTTGGCCCCTCCCTTTGAAAACGGCTGGATCCGCCAGTGAGTGACATCGTGCTGTCTACCCATCCCCTACCCCCATGCCTGCTGCACACAGCACTCGGCAGGTTACGGTGCCCATGCTCAGTCCCCAGGTTTTGGAGACTGCTTAAGTTGCCTTTTAAGAATGATAATTAAAATGCCACATTTGCAATGTGCATTTATATCAATTAAAGCATCATTGCATGCTCAAATAAAAAAGGAATCATGGTAAACACTTACCAACACTTACTTAACATGCTAAAAAAATCTAAGATTATTTTAGCCAGCGTACCATACCATCACTCCCACTCCTCCCTCGCCATGGGAGGCTTTCTTCTTGAACCACTATAATTCAGTTTTAATTTCAGAGGATATCAAGGACTGTAACAATGTTCCACCTTGTTAAACTGACACCGCATGCTTAGATATACTAAGTAAGATTTGTTAAGTAAGCATGGTGTTTTGTTAAGATTTGTCCTCCCCGTGGCCTAGTGGATAAGGCGTCCGTCTCCTAACTCGGTGGCAGCGAGCTCGCGGCCGGGAAGCTCCACGCCGTTTGACCCGCGTTCCTATATTAAGCCAGCTGGCAACTGGCGAGACAGGGCCACGCTAGACCCGGGAGGACCGTGCCGCCATCTACCTGCGGCACGTTAAACTTTCGATCCAAATTATCAACGGTGAACCGGGCGCGGGCAAGGCGGGGTGGACGTGGGTCCGTGGTGTCATTCGCAACAAGCACTGCTTAGCGGGGCACCCGGACCCATAGCCACCCATTCATCCATTCGGACAAAATTTCTAAAAAAAAGATCTAGCAAGTTTTTCGGTAATAAAATGATGCTAACCGTACCTAACAAAACATAACCAAACCTAATGAAACCTATCCAAACATTATCTGACCTACAGCACCATTACAGCAAGTGATGTCATCAGATACATTGGTATCAAATTTATCAATGCCTCTGCATTCATTGATTTATTATTCAAAGCTGGGCCCTGTTTCACCGGTGATAGCAGCACGCTACTATCAAATTGCGCGAGCTGACGTAATGTGATGACGTCACACTAATGACGTTTCGTGTACCGTAAAACGGGGCTATAAGGGACAGTGGGGTTATAGGGGACAAATTTCGGGAAAAAGTTTTGAGGGATCTGGGTAATACAGTGAACGAGAAACAAAAGGAAATAGATATATAATATGAAACACTGATGTCTGGACATGCATGCCACATCACCATTTCCAAGATGCTTGTTGTTGTTCTCATGCTATGAGCTTTTGAAAAAAGTGCCAAATTCGCAACAAAATTGTAACCCCAAAAACTTTGCTTGTGGAAACACAACCACGGACTCTGGGACCTTCACAAAGGTATAGTCAATGACCACATGTATCCTGAAGATGCCCATGAAATTACATCCATGTACCCTCCTTGCCTCATCCTCATTTCCACTTTTTTTCTGTTTCAGGTAGATTTTGATGTCAAAAAGGGGCTTTAAGGGACACCGTCATTACCAGTCAAAGCGAGGAGTTAAAACAAGGAAAACATATTCGAAAGATGTAATCATGAAAGCTGTGGATGCAGTGAACAGAGGGATGCCTTTCAGGGTAGCTGAGCAGAAGTTTAGGATCCCAAAAAGTGTCATGTAGGCACAATAAGGCACCTGCTACCTGAAAACCGGGCCATCCCACATTCCTTGGAGAGGACAGAGGATGTCCTGTGGTGTACCCCTTCTCAGACATTGTGCAAAAGATCCAAGAACCCAAATACCTCACCAGGGGAATCATGGAAATCAAAGAGGTCAAGGAATACAATGAGTGAGCTGATATCAAACACCTCCAGCTCCAAGGAGCTGCCAGAGACTCTCTGCAGTCTTCTGGTGGATGGTGTTCTGGAGTTCAGAATGGCAGGAGAATGCCTCATTATCAAGTGGTTGTACTCATATCATTTGTGTTTTGATAATAACACATTATTATGTTTCCATATTTGAGTTTCCTTTATGGTATTTATGTTGAAAAAGGAAGTTACCTTTTCCGTCCTCCATTGGAAACTTTGATGGATGCCAATCCATTGTATGTGCACTTAAAAAACAAATATTTTGCACAGGAAAGCAGTAAACATTTTTAAAAACATAGTCTGTGTCCCTTAAAGCCCATTTGATGGTGCTACTAGAGTTTAAAAGGCCATAACAGTGCTCGTCCCTTAAAACCCCGGTGCGGGGCTATAAGGGACAAGCAACAAAAATAAAAAAAAATCATACATCTATGATACCAATAAAATGCATATTATGCCAAAAGACAGACCTAGTCAAGACCTGAAAAGTGACAAAGTTTGAAGCCTGTGTAAGCAATAACCTTTGAATGACAGGTTGTCAAAGTCAAAACCTGTCCCTTATAGCCCCGTTTTACGGTAATCCGTGAGCTTTTTCATAGCTACGTTTGGAACAGAGTTGCTGTCTCGTTGAATGCGTTTGATACATTCGCACGGCCGTGAAGATGTTAGCAGCAATATTTGATGACATCACACAGATTGACGACGGCATGGTTTATTGATGTTTCCATGGAAACCCAATTTGACACGTGTGATAGCAGCGTGCTGCTATCACCGGTGAAACAGGGCCCTGATTGCATGAAAGCATAAACAGCTTGGGTGACTAAGCGGCAGTGCGAATGGTAGTTTGATTCCAAATTGATTGACGTCAAAATATTGTAAGCAGGTAATGATTGTTTGTCATTCTTCACCAACCAAAAATAGTGTTCATCATATGCTGCTATTTTTGAATTAAATGCAGGATTGCTGGGGTAATTATAGTACTTGTAACCAGAATGATGCTTTTCTGTGACAGTACAGCTCAGACTAGTTCTACTTACAGGAAATTTGACAGCTGCCACACTTGCCAATTTTAGACTTTTTAGCCACATATGCTTAATTTCAACCACATGTAAAAATAATCCCTGCGAAAATTCCAAGGCAAGCATGGTAACATTTCTCATACACATTTTTTTGTGCCAAGTAAGACAGCACAGCCTAGACTTAAAATAATTGCCGCAGGTGATTTTTGTACGCTTAGAGTCGCACTATTTTGTTTTGTTAAAAACTAGGTACCTACTAACTAAGTTCATAACATTAGTGCATAACATTAAATGTTATGAACTTGCATGGAGCTGTCTTAGTGCTGTCTTGAGTATGGTAATATTTCTGAGTACTGTAACATTTAATATTCAATGTGAGCTAAATATTTCAGATTCAGAGCTTTGTCCGGCCATGATCTTCAATCAACATGCTGACAATTTTCCCTATAATATAAGGAATATTCTTGCTGGCATATCTCAGCCTCACATTAGTCAACCGCACATACTATTAAATTTGACTGATAAGCCAAGAAATGCCAGCATGCCCTCAGCCTGCTGATCAAAAATGGCGACTGAACAGTGCCCAGTTTGGGGTGCAGCAATTTTTCACCCCATTTTACTCAGCAGCTCAATTTCCTACGTTTCAGTACCTAGTGCAGGCATTTCACGCACCGCATTTGTGGTTGCATAGCAGCTGAATTGAGCTCAATTTATCACTAATTTACAATACCATTAGACACAAATCTGCCATGAAGCAGGCATGGTGGCAAGCCTGTCCAGGTCCACACACCTATCTACCTTATTCATTTATCAATAAATTTAATAGAGGCACGCTGTAGCTTCTTCTCTGGTTTCACTAACGTTTTTTTTTTTTGCAGGATGTTGATGCCCAAGAAGGACCGTGTGAAGATCTATGAGTACCTCTTCAAGGAGGGGGTCATGGTGGCCCAGAAGAACCCCCACCGGCCCAGGCATCCCAATGTGCCCGTGCCCAACCTGTATGTGATGAAGGCCCTCCAGGTATGTGATGTAGACAGACTGCATTCTTTCACACGATTCTAGATGTAATTGACGAGTGTTTAACTTAAAATGATTTATGCATAAAGCATTGCTTATCGTAATGTGCAAAGTTTGAACGTCTGTTGGCATGGCTTTTCTCTCTGGGGTGTGTCTGTGTACCGTAAGCGATACTTTTTCCAGTGCGTTGAGTACGGCTCGTCGCATTCTCGACGGGGCGATAATTAAAGCCTGGAACAGAATTACGGCTGCTGCCGGCACCCGATGGGAGTCGTGTTCGTAGCGACTCCCGCTGGCCGGCGCTACCGACACCCGACAATCGTACCGCGCAGATGTCGCCTCTGCTGACGCTCCGCCGAGGCCCGGCTGACGGTTTGGTGTTGTGTCGACAGAGCCTGAAGTCGCGCGGCTACGTGAGTGAGCAGTTCGCGTGGCGCCACTACTACTGGACCCTGACCAACGAGGGCATCACCTACCTGCGCGACTTCCTCCACCTGCCCTCGGAGGTGAGAGGTCGCAGACGGCCGCTCGACGGCAGACTGGCTATTGGGGTTGTGTGACTGTGTAGTGCGAAATGCTAGGAGATTTCATTTGCTTTGCATACGATCCATTGACGTTAATTTCTGGGGAACTTACACATGATGTTTGAAAAGTAGTGGACTGATCCGAATGAAGTCAACTCACATCTGAAAGCTCCGTTCACAGTCGCGTTTTGTGCCTCCTCGGCGCCCGATCTGATCCGCTGTCCCCCACTCACCCTCAGATCGTGCCCGCCACCCTGAAGCGGCCGACGCGCGCCGAGACGGCGCGGCCACGCGCTGCCGCCCCCCGCCCCGACGGCGGCAAGATGGAGGGCGACCGCGCCGCGTACCGGCGCGTCGGCGAGGGCGGCCCCGACAAGAAGGGCGAGGCCGGCGCCGGTGCCGGCCAGATGGAGTTCCGCGGCGGCTTCGGCCGCGGCCGGGGCATGCCTCAGTGAGGGGGGACGCGGGGACAAAATACACAGCCAGACGGACCATTGAGCGCAGTGTTTCGGAGGGGGGTGGAAAGGAGTGGACCGTGGTGTGGGCCGTGAGGGATCGGTGACGATTGGTGGAAGCTAGAGAGGGCTGTGGCCTGGGGGGACAGATGTGACTTGTGGGACAGGGTCGAGGGCGGAGGTTTACAGCACCGGGACCAACACAGGATAGGGGCTGGATATCGACTAATGCTGTTTGCTGCCTGCTAGGAACATGGAGCTTTTTGTTAAGATACGCATAAAAGCGACGGTTTTGGGTGGTCGCAGTGGCTACGATAACTTCATCTTGGATCCAGAATGCCTACGTCCATGTCCCGACTCGGCAATGGGGTTTTGGCTGGGAATCTCTGCGATCTTCCTGCTAAATTAGTGACGAAGAGCGAACACGACATGGGAATGTCAGCCCCAGGTAAAATTGCTGAATACGTTACACGTCCATGCGAGTTTCCTACATGCAACGTTTTGTTTCCTGGGTGCAATTTTTCGGGTGGAAAACTCGAGCTGTGATTCCCCATCCTGAGACGTTGGCGGTATATACCCTGGTTGGCGGGGCGGATGGGAGTATCCTCGCACTGGCAGTGGCCACTGGTCAGGGATGAAAATGCGGTAACAATTAAGTTACGTTGTCCAAATATGAATATAATACCCAGCGACAGCTAACCGATTCAGCTGCGAGAGCGTGAGTGCGTGTATCATCTCTGTTACTTGACACTCGCCCAGGCGATGGCTTCGTCACCATCACACTCGCACTCGCGGTTTTCCATGACGCGTCACCGCTCCAGTGTGCGAATCTCACCATCGCGTGATCGCCACCGACGCGTCCGTCTTTGATGGCACCGACGGTCGCGACGGGGAGCCGGGAAATCAGGGCGGGCGCCACTGAGGTGTCGTCCTAGTGCCTCCTCCCCTCCCCCCCCCAAGACACAGTGCAAAGCGTCTTGCTGTGCTGAGCAGTCAGTCTCATGTGCGTGCTAGGCCGATTGTCAGTCTCGTTTAACAGCGATCACATATCGGAGAGCAATAACTTTCTGGATTACACAACCCAAATGCAGGGTTGGTATAAACATGCACTTACGCTTCTCAGCTCAATGAACACACCCATTTGCATATGTACAGTTTTATTATCCAAACAACTCGTTTGCAGAGACCTAGCAGAAATTCAGGCAATGAGAACGTTGTCAACATGAAAAGGCAAGACCGCCTGCGATCGAGACCAGAGTGCCTGAAGAAGGACCCTCCTCCCAGCGTTGAAACACATGCGAATACCCATTCCTCGCCAGACATTCATATTGATCCCTCACTGGAATTTCACGTGATTCCATACACCTCATTCACACAAAAAATAAATACTGGTCCGACCTCGAGCGTGATTTGTTCGCCAAAGTGATTGTCTGCGAGCGGGTAACCAGTCAGCAGCAAGATCATCTACTAAACTACACAACAGGTAGAAACGCGCGGCTACTCTATTCGATCATATGGCGTACAACTATGAACACACCTCTGGACGTCCGCAGGAGCATTGTCACGTCGACAGCAAGTCAGCCTCTCCCTCGAAACGATGAGATCAATAGGAGACTTGCTCACCGACCGTGCGGCAAGCTCGCGCGCGCAGCGAACGAAACAAGGCGCGCACGAGAGCGCGGACCGCGAATTGCCGAGAAGCGGCGGGGTGGCACTGAGTCGCGCCAACCCGCCGCCAGTAGAGCCCTGGACCAACCCGGAAGCGCGCCCTCCCCGGCACGTCTGAACACAGTCTGCAAAAGCAGCGGTATGCACAGCGGAGGTATACACGACCGCGCGGCCCGCCCGGCGAGCGCGGCCGCGCGGCAGAGGTATTCCATTGTTGTACTGAGGCTAGGGAATGACCTTCCGCGCCCGCGGCGACGCGCGACGTCAGCCCAGCACCTGGATGATGTCGAAGTCGACGGGCAGCCGGCGGCGGGGCTTTTTGCTAGTGACGCGGCGCGGCCGCCGCCAGCCGCCGCTGCCGCCGTCCAGCCGCACCAGCTGGTAGCGCAGGTCGCCGCTAGAGGCGCTGTCGTCGCTGGACGGACTGCTGCCGGCTGGCTCGTCTGGCTCGTACCGGAGCAGGCGGGGCGGCGGCCGCGGGCACTGCGGACTGGCGCGGATCCGCGCCGGCAGCCGGCGGGTGCGCGCGCGCGGCCGGGTGCACGGGCCGCCCGGAGGCTCCGGGTCGCGCAGCCGCAGCCGCTGTTCGGCGATGATGCGCGCGTCGTAGCGCGTCATGCCGCGCTGTCGAAGCTGGTGGACTGTCGCCTGGAGCCGGTCGCCGCCCGTCGGTGACGTGCTGCCCTCCTGGCGTCGACTCGAGTGGCGCAGCCGGTACCCGTCCGAGGGGGGTGTCGAGCCCGCCGCCGGCGCGAACGCCCCCATCTGCCGCCTGCGGGTGGTCGGACGAATCAGTCACAAGTCTGATGTGTACTATGGGAACGATCTGAGTTTAAAAACGATACTTAGCAGTTGATGCACACAAGAAATAGAAACATTTAAACCGTAAAAGGTAACCCAACGAGCGTTCAAACCTCGCAGCCATACGCTAGAACACAGATAACAGTAGTACTACTGTTATCTGTGGCTAGAGTAATAAACATTAACGTGACAGTGTAAATAGAATACAAGTCTCGCCGTTGCTCACCTCTCGCACGTTTCGCACTCGCAGTAGCAGTTGTTGTCGCCGAAGAAGTCGCTGCCGTAGAAGCAGGTGATCTCCTCGCCGAGTTTGATCTCGCGGACGGTACGGACCGTGGCCGTGTTCCGACCAGTGGCCACAAACTGACGGGCAGCCGGGGGGACACACGCGGTCATGCATCGGAAACACAGGGAGCCAATACAAAACACATGACACCATTATCAGCGATCGGGAAGAGCGACACATATACGGTCAAATGTCAGCCAAAGCGAGAATGTGAACAACACACATGGCAGCCAAGCGAATGGACAGGTCTCACGATTGCCCACCGGATAGATCGTCAGGAAAAAGGTCAACTATCGGCCAGGCAGAGTAGATTAGACACGGTCAGCTTTATCGGTCAGAGATCGGTCAGATAATTAAAAGGGAGTTGTACGGAATGCGGATGCTTTAGTTCCGGTCCATGTATGAAGCAACTCTGATTGAAATCCCACTTCCAATGAAGATACACATAATCATGCCGAACCAGGCTGATAGCTGCAACGACGGAATGGGGTTCAAATCAACTCACCGTGCAGTTGGCGTTGCAGTCGTGGTTGATGAAGGCGGCCGGTCCCAGCCACAGCTGACCGCACTTTTTCCTGGTGCTGAACATGACGCTGAAGTCGTTTTTGCCCGGCTGGAGGAAGTGGTTCTCCTCCTCCTCGGACAGCTCGGCGATACAGCCCACCAGGTACTGGATCTCCTTGTTTCGACTCCTGACAGTGGACAGAACACGTCCAATTTCACAATGTGGTCTGCTACCACAAGCACTCACGGTAGAAACAAATCCTGCACCATATGACGTGAACACCAAACAGCCACCATAACATGCGCTTCAATGGCTAGGATGGGGACAAAACACGTCATATTCTACTGACCAGGGTCGTGTGGCGCAGACCCGCGCGCCGGCGTTGTCCTCCATTGAGTACCGGGTGCAAACCTCCAGGGCCACGCCCGAGTCCTCGCTCAGCACCGCCAGAAACTTGAGCACCTGGCGAAACCAAAACCATTCCAGTTATCGGTGGCGTAAGAACGAAAGATAGATCAAAACATAGGGCACATAATATGTAATGCCGTTTTCACTGTAGAATGGGATAGAGGGTTCCAGAAGCTTGGACGTTAGCACGCACCACACGATATTGATACGAAACTCCGGTTGTAGATGGCAGCACCATCGCCCGAAACGTGTCTACCAGTATGGAATCCGTCTTTAAAGGGACCCTCCCACCTTCAAAAAAGTTAATGAATTGGCATGAAAGTGATGTCGCTCGGTTCAGAAAGAGCGAAAACGAATATGTACCAAATTTCATCGAAAAATATTCACCGGTTTTCAAGATATTAGACTTTTACTTTTGTTTACTTTTTGGGATCTCCGCTGTTCCTAGCGACTTTATTTGAAAGTGCGGCATTTGTTGCGCGCAAAGCAGCATATGGGTACCCGTCAAAATTCGTGGAGATTTGGGTCGATATTTGTCCCACAACTGATTTTCTAGAAATCATTGCCTTTTCATAAACCATGCACCCTAGGCTGTTCACAGTTGAAATGATTCAAAAATGCCATTGCGCATGCGCGTAAAATGGTCCGTGACCCAGAAAAAAATAAAATTTTCTTCTGGGTCACGCATTATCAAACCAGATACATTCACTCACCTCTTGCGCGATATATCCCCCTTATCGGCAATGACCTTCTCCACACGTAGGCGGAAAGACTTGCATGTCTTGATGATGTAGGTGGGCAGAATTTCTCTTCTGGGTCACGATTTTTTTCCTGGGTCACGCTAAAATTCGTGACCCAGAATAAAAAAATGCGTGACCCAGGGGAATGGTTTTTACAGTTTTCCGAATATGGCAAGTTTGTTATCGAATACTAATCTCCAAGTACATCTTATCTGGAGTCGTGTTGCACGCAGCAACACGACACTGTGATTCTTTTCGACACTTACCAGCGACAAGCCACAAGGGCGTGTGACCCAGAATAAAGAACTCTTATGGCACGCAGGAGATGATTTCCCCTGGGTTCGCCCAGCCCAACTGACAGTTTTCAGTTTCCGCCCCCGCTCTCTGCGCCTTCGCGGGATAGGACCATATGCAAGTCTGCAGACCCTGCTTACCCGGTCCGTAATGCTTTGAATGAGGAGCTAAGTACCGTGACCCAGAAACAAACGTGACCCAGAAAAAAAGTTTGCCAAAAACCGTGGGACAGACGTTTTTGCGTTGTGCAGTTTTGCTAAATTGTATAACCAAAAAATAAGAACCATGAAGAGAAATTTCAATGTTTTTGCTATTCACAACGCTCAATCGCGCTCAGTTATCTCTAAAAATAACTACACAGCAGCTCTGTAGATTTTTTTCGCAGGTTGTGGGACAAGCTAAAATACATAGGCACACAAAAGCACGGTTTTGGAAAGATGTCCAATTTTTTTTTTTATGCCACTTGGCGTTGCCTTTTCAACGATTTTTTTCTTCAATCAAATGTCCAAATCTCGCGTACGAACCCGTGTTACGCTGAAATAAGCTCATTTATTGACGTGAGGCATTATTGAAATCGTGGGACAGCATATCTCCACGAATTTTGACGGACACCCATATACCACCGCGTGCTACCAAACGTTTTAGTAAAAGATTTAAAAACTGTTAGACCTCCGCTGACGTCACAAATTCTAAGGGGGCATACCAATGCATTAGCCCCTTAGAATCCGAAAACTGCAAGTTTGAAATTCCATATCTCCGAATTAAAGCATTTTTCGATGTTGTGAGTGCCCAAACCGGTATTTTCAGGCCATGGCCACCAATTTGGCTATCTCAACTCAAAACTAATGTTAAGGTGGGATGGTCACTTTAATGCAATTCCCCTGAAAGCCCCGAACATGCCGATCGATCCTTTACAGCATTCCGTGTCGATCCGTAGCTGCTAAATTCAAAAGAGGTGATTTAGCCAATCAAATGACAGCACGAAAGCACTAACTACAGTTCGGTCAGGCAAATGTATGTAACTGACGGCACAGACAATTAGTTGTTACATCGGCTCAGTACGCACATGTTCTCTGAGGTCGTCCATGTTGACGCGGTGGTTGTAGAAGGCCAGCAGCTGCTGCAGCGCGTTCGACCGGAACAGCCGCTTGTGCGCGAGCTGATAGTCCTGGTCGCTGCAGAACGCGTCGATGATGGTGCGCAGCTCGCTGGTGTTGAGCCGCGGCGGCTGGTACCTGAGAAAGGGAATGTTACGTGAGTTCCATTGGCCTCCTGAATCCTATACCCATCCTAAAGGAGTGAAATTTATCGTATGAATCGTAAATATTTTTTTTTTAGATAGCATAACTATAAATGTTAAACAATATTTCTAATACAGAGCCCCGGTTGCTTGCACACCACACATCTGAGCTCCAAACTATACCGCCCGGTATACCTCCGGTGACTCACGTGGTGCACATTTTGTGCGTGATGAAGCCCAGGTAGGGGTCGATGGTGAGCGCCGTGGCGATGTCGTCACAGTCGGACAGCTCCTGCGGCGTCAGCGTCTTGTTGAGGGCGCCGCCGGCCAGTCGCCGCTCCGGTTTCCGAACCACCATCGTCTCAGCTGCCTGCCGCGGAGAGAGACCGGCTAAATCGGGAGGTTCAACTAGTACTAGACCTACGACGACGTACAACTACAGCAATGAAAACATCTTGGATGTGCTCAGCTCAGATCGAATGATTGCAACGTGATGGCTTGACCGCGGGTCCAATTTATCGTTCGAATTTCGAAGCGTTTCCACGAGAACAAACGTGATGCTGGTCAAAGCAGTATTGCCAAAAGCTTTGTGTCACAAGAATAATACAAAATGTCCTAATAAACCTCATAATCGTTTTTTTCTGGGGGGGGGGGGGACAATTTTCACCCTCACAAGGCCAGGTCACTGACCGATGAGCAAATCTAAAAGCAAATAAGTCAAAAAGTTATTTGACAAGTTCTGAGTGTCGCTACATGGCCCAGGAGGCAGGTTAGGGAGGGTGTTTTTACATCACTGCATAGATGTAGCTATTATGATCAGATCACTGCCTTGACTTGGGTTGAAGCTTGTTTGTATGGTTGACAACATTCACAAACTGTTTCAAGCATTAGCATTGCAGACAGCTTTTTCATAGATAACTTTCCTTTTCAATTATTTGCTTTCACCCTGAGCTCTCAGGTAATTTGCACACAGGAATCAGAAAAATGGGTGCCTATTTCATAATGCCTGTTTTACATGGTAGGTAGCTACCTGTTCCTCAGCATCTATCTAATGTTCAGGGATGTTTTAAAACTTCCATGTGATAAATTCAGAATATGTGCAGCCAAGACAATTTTTTATTTCCTGTTCCTCTAGTTTTCAAATACTTATTTCAGTACCTTACTGGTCATCTTCATTAGTAATTGCAATGCCACTGATAAATGATGTTCTTGACTTGTCTGTCAGTGTAAGGTGCAGTGCGAATTTACCACAGTGGTGTAGAATTTGCATTGGTCAGTGCACACTTTTAGAAGTACCATGCTGAAATGCTGTGCTGTTGCAGCATTGTCTGAAGAAATGATGGAGGGACACAATACCTAGGAGACACAATGCTAACAAGGTTGGCCAAAGCAAAATGGACTTTTTATTGCAATCTTGTCTTGTAAAAGCAAACTTATAAACTCTGTAGCAAAAGTTCAAGGATTTTTTTATGGTGCAGAAGATGCAAATTTCCAGCCTGCTTGGTGCAGGCTGGTGTGGATTGGTCAAACTAGCTGGTGTGTCTCATTGACCGTGTTAGCCATGCTTTGCAGTCTGGTCACCCGTCACAGCCTGTCATGACAACAAATCAAATGATTTTTGAAAGGTACTTATTGAATAAGGATTTATTATCTAGTAATTTGGGTCATTATTCCCAACATTCATACATAAATGTTCAGTTCACTTACAAAAGAAAATATATGCAACGCAATAAGAAAACATGCCAAATATTCAGTTGGTATCCCACAGATATTTAAAAACTATTCCACTAAAGAATATTCTTGACAGATAAACAAACAGTATAAGAGCAAGAACTTGAGCACTAATCCGCAGAATTCAAAATGGCCCGTGATGTAAAATGTTCGGACGGTTAAGGTTCCGGAATCCGAACTAAAACCCAGTGGACCGAAACACGAGGAACAGATTTATCATTTTCACCTAATAGACGTGTGAGGAATGATTATCATACAGCGAAGTAAAGTATTAAAATCATGCCTACCTAAGATTCCACGGCCAACGGTTTTCTCGCAGCGGCACCGTTTGAATTTTTTTTTTTTTTTTTTTTTTTTTTTTTTTTTTTTAGTGGCCCTAACTTACGTTACCGGCCTCGCTGATTTGTATACGGACATGCGTCAGTCGTGTTCACATTTACGATGGTGACTAATTTGCTGCCAAAAAATAAATAGCACGTTATTTTACGCAGTTAATGACACACGTGACCGCAATTTGCATTGAAATGAGAGCATAATGATGTAAATGTCAAACAAGGAATAAAAAAGGAAATAGGCCGACGAATAATCATCAACGAGTTTCTTGCAGCCGCGCCGTTTTTACTCTCTGTTCACATTTGACCATAACGCACTAATTTGCTGTCAAAAGCCAAATGAGAGCTATGCTATGTTGATTTTACGTAGCCGCTATGGCTGACCTCAGCTGCACGATGGCGTAGTCTGCTTTTTGTCTTCGGAGAGGCGCTTAGTTCCGGATCCAACATTGCCCATGTTAAAAAACTTTTCTCTGTGTTACACACAATTAGGCTGACCGCTGAACTGACTTGAATGGCTCAGTGAACGATAGCGGCTTACATAAAAAGGTAAATGCATGCTGATGCTTCGTAGAGTGCGTATTAATTCAACAATCAACTGCTCAATGAAGCCATCGTTAACCCGGTTTACATAGCATATTTGACGAGGCTCTAGCTCGTTAATTTGGCGATAATTTCGATGCAGTGGTCTTCAAATATTTAGAGTGGATCATTTTGTAAATTGTTCAGCACAATTGGCTTCTTTTGCAACATCACGGACGGAGATATAAGCTTGCAACAAACCCTATGTAAACGCGTCTAATGAGTGTCGACGCAACAGCAAAGACGTATCGACATGCTACCAGCCTCGCCCTGGCTCAGCCATATGGCGCGCCCGCGGCCCAGACTAACCCCGACCTGACAGTCATGTGGTCGCGTTAGGGCAGCCGCCACGTGGCCGCCGCTGCCCGTCTGCTCGCGACCCTTTCCGTCTGCCCGCCTGCCCCCCGGGCTGTTGCCGACCGGCCGGTCAAGGTCAGCCAGCTGACCTGCACGTCTCCCCCGGGAGGTAGGCTAGCCCGCTGGGCTGTCACCCGGGGCGGCGCGGCGGTCCGCGCCCCCGG
This sequence comes from Amphibalanus amphitrite, assembly GCF_019059575.1. Taxonomy (NCBI): domain Eukaryota; kingdom Metazoa; phylum Arthropoda; class Thecostraca; order Balanomorpha; family Balanidae; genus Amphibalanus; species Amphibalanus amphitrite. The sequence continues at coordinate 624,563 of NW_024881699.1, read as the reverse complement.
CGGTCGGCTGGGTCGGGCAGAGAGCGGCAGCGCCGCGGCGCCTGGCCCGTTCAGGAACCGGGTGGCAAACTCAACCCGACCCGCCCTGACCCGAGCCGTCCTGATTATAGCCTGAGATGTCGAATCGGTTTCAGTTTTACCATTCAGTTTCATTTTAATGCATTTTTGGTGTAAAACGTTTGTTGGTTCACGTATTGATTGAGCTACCTACTATTCCGTTCAACATGGAAATGCGAGGTAGACGGCGCTTCATAAGTCGGAACGTTTGATGCATTATTATTGTTCGGAGACTGAAAGACCCGACAAATCACAGTCGTTCTGGCAAAATCGACCGATTCGACAGTGTAGTGCCCGTGTTTACCGTTTATATACCCGCATATCGTATACCACTTACGTTTACCGTTATAATGCATTCTTCTCCCGGCCAGAACATCGTGTAGTCAATAGCCGCGTTTACATAGGGCTAGTTGCCAGATAGTGGAATTCCGATACCGAGACATTTCCACTAACGAGACATTTCAGGCAATTTCCGGTGGTTCTACTAGCGGAATGTGCCTGAAACGTCTCGTTAGTGGAATAAATGTCTCGGTATCGGAATTCCACTATCTGGCAACTAGCCCTATGTAAACGCGGCTAATGCTCGGAAACTGATTGGCCCAATCCCATCACCGTCTTATCACCACCGTTTGTGCTTATTTATAGTGTATTATATCCCACTCTCAGCCAGGCAGCATCTACTTGACACTATGACCGTCTATAGACCGTCTATATAGGTATACACTGTATATCCCTCTCTCAGCCAGGATGGTGCTGTGCTGTGAACGTTAACCGCTCCGGAGACCGGTGTGCTATCATGAGCACAACAATTGAGCAGCCCGCGCCCCCCCCCCCCGGTCGGTCAGCCCCTGGCCGGTCAGACCCGGCGGCCTGTCAGAGCGGTCACATCAGCAGCGGGCGCCTCCCTGTTGTCCGATGCCCGGCACGTGGAGCCGGAGGGATAGGGCGGGCATCGCCTTGGACAGCAGTCAGGCCGACAGAGCGCAAAACTGTGCAAAATATTTTACAATAAAACAACGACTATTACATTACATTACGCTGGATACACTAACAGATGTATCGAGTTATAAAATTGATACGAAAATGGCTGAAACTCTTATCGGTGACTGACGGCTGTCCAAAACCCATGATACGATGCTATTTTTAAGCATTATGGCCTAAGCAGTATGCACTATATAAGGTCATGGCTTCTAAGCTATCATTTACGTACGAAACCTATCCACGCGTAATTGCCCTACCTATCTAGTATCTACCACCAATTATTTCACTGCCAGAGTAAAATAAGCAAAACCATTTAGCATTTAGTCTTACCAAGATTTGCCACTGACGAATTTCGAATCCCGCATTTATTGCTACCGACTCATTTTCGCAACATTATTTGAAGACCATACAAAAATGAAAATTGAACTACTACCATATTTTAATGACAAAATTACCAAAACAAATATACCTACATTTTTTTAAGCGGGGATATTCGTCATTGGAGAACGATCGCATGAAGCTAATGAACAGAACCTGTGATTTACCCAAGGCTATAGAACTCCGATTTACCTATCTCATATCCCCTGTGAACGAACCACCCACCTAACGAAACTGCAGGCAGTGAGTTCTGAGCATCTATCCTAACAAATACTCCAGAGTCGCTTACATTATTAGGCAATGTTGTCATATGTTCTACTTACATCAGGTACCTACATATTTTTGCATGTTACTTAGTGTGATTGGCCAATAGGCAATAAATTATCAAATGTTTCTTTACGAAAGGTAAGGCTAATCCTCTGTTTCAAAATATGAAATGAATGAAAAGAAAGTTATGAATTCAAACCATTCAATAAAAACAACTTACAAAACATGTTAACATACTAGGCTTACCAATGCACATTGCACATTGTAGGCACCCAAATGACGCAAGACTCGCACACTGTTAGAACAATACGAGATTGAGGTGGTCGAACACAAAATATAAATGCATACGCCTTACACATCGCACAACATGGGTCACACAAATCTTAAACATTCCACAGAGGCAGCAAAATACACGAAAACGTCATCTGAAGTCAAACTATCTGCTATCAAACACATGAGCACATCGAAGAGGCAACACCTGGCGTGGCAACTAATCAATCGAACACGCACGCAAAAGTATACACAAGATGAATACATGGAAAAATGGAAACGACTTACGAGTTCCATTTACCGTACCTTTGGTTCGTTGTTGATACATCTTGCTATTTTAAATCAATGCACGAAACCACTAAATATAGAAATGTGCGACGCACACAAAAACGACCGTTTGCAAAAAGAGCTGCGCGGAAATACCGAAATAGATACCACATACCGGAAATACGCGCGGTATGTGGTTACTGGCTCGATGTGACGCAACTATCAGCCAAAGAAAAAGCCACAGCAAAAACGAAAGACGGAAAACGGTTTTCCCTAAATCAGGAAGCCGCAACATGTTTGAAACGCTTCTTTTCAATGCTTACGATTTCATTTTTGGCTTCTTACATGGGTCACGCATTCAATAAAATTACGACATTGACCTCTGTATGCCCAAGTCTATATATGGTAGGAGGTAGGTATACAGATGCAGAGGTCTACGGTCACTAATACCTAAACCTATAACTAATGCCAAACTTTGTACCTACTATTTTGCAGAAGCATCGTATGCAATGCTTCTGCTTTAAATTCATCGTAATACAAGATATCACCTAACTCTCTAAGCACAAAACAACGTATAAAACATACAAATGAATTCTTAACCATAAAAAAATACTTAAGAGCATTCAAATAAAAGCTTCCATGCACCATGCCAACACGTCAATATACAAATCAAATATACCTACTTCTCGCACATATTTTAATAATTCTTAAAGGTACTTACCAAGAAGTCGCTATTTTCACAATCACTCTGCATTCCTTGTTTGATCAGAGCACACACGAATCACACAAAAACATTGCTTAGGAAACGTTGTCACGGCTTCTTCAAAATCTTCACCGTAAAGTAAATTGTCGCAGAAAATAAATAGCAACGTAAATGCGACGGAGTTTACGTACGCTGCGACGGAATATGTCAAAAAGTAGAAAAAACGTATTAGCATGTGTAAATGCGAAGGTTTATTTTGTTTCCTTTTGAGGATCAGCAGATCCAAAAATAACACATCCTTCGGCTTAAAATGAAGCTGAAATTGCATTTTTATACTTCATAAATCGGCGCTGTCTGTGCGATTTCTACCGTCACTCAACTATATACTTACGTAAGTCTGTGTTTGTTGTTTGTCTGTTTCTATAGGCAGCGTGCGTAGCGCATCATTTATAGTGTTATATGTCAATTGAATGAACGTCGGTGTACGTGCGTTTTATTCTGGCGTTGTATTGTGATGACAATATTAAATCTAAACCAATTAGAGCTGGTAGGAACCCCGGTGATACGATAGGATTGAAACGAAAGGCATTAATGCTGAGGATATAGGATTTTCACTTACTTACCGATGTAAGATTATACACACCGCATCCGGAAGTCGCTTCTTCAGTAGTCTTGTAGGCATTACCAAAAAGACTCGTTTTAAAATGAAGCCAAAGATACGCGCATCAGCCGTCATAAATGAAATAAAAATGAGTTACACAAAAAAGGTACGTTTAACTTCAAAACATGGCCGAGACAAAACTAGGTTGAAAGAAATTCAATCGTTAAGAAAATGCTAAAAGATCATACAGGTTTTCTCAGTAACCTTCCATAATTGGCACACAGTCAACGAATTAGCACCAGTACCTACAATTATAAAAAATGGTGACAAATAGGTGTAAAAAAGCGCCGAACCCATTCCTTCAAACACAAACTACGTCTCAGTACCTACAAATAATTATAAAAAATGGTGACAAATTGGTGTAAAAAGCGCCGAACTCATTCCTTGAAACACAAACTACGTCTAACTTTGCTTGGATGACGACAAACCCGTAAATTTTAACTGTGCTGAGTAGACTAAATGTCAGTCCATATTTTGATTGCGATGAGATAAACGACCCGAGGCTAGCAAAAATTAGACATCTAAGAGAAAAGGTAGTTGGAATTAGCGGTAGCCGGAGTTGCAATGCTTCAATGCCGCTTGGTGCTCAGCGTAAACCAAGTCTAACCCAAAACTTCTTTTGTGATCACTAACGGATAGTGCCACATCAGATCACCCCACAGTGATCTTCCCTATTGGCATAACACTCTGGAGTAATTGGATTTGTAGACGCAACGGATTTGATAATAATAGAACACAGATTATAAAGACGTCGTTAGCATACTACATACAGGACACGATCAATTTCATGCAAAAGACGAGATGCCAGCTCAATACATCTTTCCAAATTCATCATAAGTTAAGCTGATCATACGAGCAGAAGCAGTATGTGCTACGATATAAAAATTACTTGAATGAAACAAGGCCTTAGCTCAGAGCAACTGGTGGTTGGCAACATTGGAAATATGCGGGCGAGCTGACACCCATGCATGTTGACTGGCTGGTGATAAAAAGTTGAACAGCAGACCAGCCCACTAGGTAAAAATGTACCGATTTAAATAGGCCTGCCTGCTTACGAGACATTGAGACAAGATAGAGGACTAGCTGGTGAAGTGATATGACGACAGGAGACTTGCTAGTGGCGAGGTGTGACGACTTAAAACAAACAAAGACGAGATGTGACCACAGAAGGCTAGCTGGTAACGAGACGTGGCGATTAAAGACCAGTTAGTAGCGAGCTGTGGCGAGATGTGAAGACATAGGACAAATAGACTGCTAGTGACGAGATGATACGACAGTAGACTGGTTGGTGTCGATCATGTGACGAAGAACATGAGTAGATTGGCTGGAGAAAAGATGAGATAGATGGCCATAAGATGTGACGACAAAAGACTAGTTGGTGAGCAGATGAGACAACAGCAGACTAGTAGACTAGCTGGTGACGAGATGTGACGACAGTAGACTGGCTGGTGACAAGATGTGACGACCGTTTACTGGCTGGTGACGAGACGAGACAGCACAGGACTGGTAGAATGGCTAATGACGAGACGTGACGAAAGAAGACCAGCTGGCGACGCGGTGTGACGACAAAACTAGTACACTGGATGGGAACGAGATGTGACGACAGCAGGATAGGTGGTGACGAGATATGACGACAGAAGGATAGAAGACTGTCTGTTGACGAAAAAATTATAACAGAAGACTACCAGGTGACGAGAGATGACTGGCAGGTGACGAGCTGTCCTGGATGGTGACGAGATAAGACGACGGAAGACTAGAAGGCTGGCTGCTGACGAGTTGGGACGAAAGTGTCTTGCTGATGACGAGATGTACTGGATGGTGATGAAAGGCTACGATAGTAGACTTGCTGGTGACGAGATGTGACGACAAAGATAAGCAGACTGGCTGGTAACGAGATGCAACGACAGAAGAGTAGACGGTGACGATATGCAACGACAAGACAGAACACCAGTATGACTGGCTGGTGACGCAATGTGACGACAAAAAACAAATAGACTGGCTGGTGACAAGATGTGGCGACAGAAGACTGGCTGGTGACGAGACGTGATGACAAAAAACTAGCTGGTGACGAGATGTCACTAGAGAAGACTAGACGGTGACGAGATGTGACGATAGAAGACTAGTGGACTGGGTGGTGACGAGATGCGATGACCAAAGACCAGCAGAATGGCTGGTGACGGGATGTGACGACAAAAGACTAGACCGAGACGAGATGTGACGGCAGAAGTCTAGTAGGCTGGCTGGCGACGACAGAAGACTGGGTGGTGACGACATGTCACGACAGAAGACTAGAAGACTGGCTGGTGACGAGATGTAACGACAGTAGACTAATATATACTAGATGATGACGAGATGTGACGACGGAAGGCTAGTAGGCTGGCTGGTGACGAAATGTGACGACAGAAGACTGGCTGGTGACGAGATGTAACGACAGTAGACTAATATATACTAGATGGTGACGAGATGTGACGACGGAAGGCTAGTAGGCTGGCTATTGACGAAATGTGACGACAGAAGACTGACTGGTGACGAGATGTGACGGCAGCAGACTAGCTGTTGACGAGATATGACGACAAAAAACTGGTTGATGACAAGATGCAAGGACCGAAGACAACCTGGTGACGCGATGTGAAGACAGAAGACTAAACGGTGACGAGACTTGGAAGGTGTAGAGTACTAGTAAATTGACTGGTGACGACGCGTAAAAACAGGAGGCCAAGTGGTGACGAGATGTGCGCGACACAGAAGACTAGCTGGTGACGAGATGTGACCACAGTTGAGTAGCTGGTGATGAGATGTGACGACAGAAGACTAGCTGGTGACGAGATGTGGCGAGAAATGATTAAACGGTGACGACATGGTAGTTCATGTTATCTGTGGTTGGTGACGAGCAAATGACAACAGAAGACAAGCTGGTGTCAAGATGTAACGACAAAACAGTTGCCGGGGGCGACTGTTTCGAGGTGGTGACGTTCGAGGTGGTGACGAGATGTGACGACAGCAGGCTGGATGAGATGTGACCACAGAAGACTAGCAGACTGGCCAATGACGCGATGTGACAACAGCAAATTGACCGATGACGCGATGTGACGCCAGCGAGTTGGAGGGTAACGAGATGTGACGACAGAAGACTGGAAATTGGAAGCCTGGCTGATGACGAGATGTGATGACAAGAGACTAGTAGACAAGCTGGCAGGTGACAATATGCGACGACACTTTACTAGCTGGTGACTAGACGTGACGACAGAAGACGAGTAGACGGTCCGATGACGGGATGTGACGACAGAAGATTTGACAGTGACGAGACGTGACGACAGAAATCTAGGCAGTGACGAGATGCGACGACGGGAGATTGGCTGATGGCAAGATGAAAGGACAGAAGACTAGATAATGACGAAATTTGACGACAGAAGACTAGCTGGCGACGATATGCGACGACAGAAGACTTGACCGTGACGAAATGTGACGACAGGAGACTAGTAGACTGGCTGACGACGAGATGTGACGATTGAAGACTAGGAGACTAGACAGTGAACGAGATGTGACGACAGAGACTAGTAGACTGGCTGGTAACGAGACAGGAGGACAGTTTACGGCTGGTGACGAGACGTGGCGACAGAAGACTAGTTGGTGACGAGATGTGACAACAGACCAGAAGCTGATGAAGAGATGTGGCGAAAGAAGTCTGGTATACTGGCTGGTGACGAAATGTGAGGAGACGACTAGCTGGTGGCGAGATGTGACGACATAAGACTAGCTAGCGAAGATATGTGACGACAGAAGACTTGACAGTGACAAGACGTGACTACAGGATTCAAGGTAGTGACGAGATGTGACGACGGGAGACTAGTAGACTGTCTTGTGACGAGGTATGACGACAGAACGTAAGCTGGTGACGAGATGTGACGACAGAAGACTAGCTGCTGACCATATGTGACGACAAAAGACTGGTAGACTGGCTGGTGACGAGATGTGACGACACTATACTAGCTGATGACGAAATGTGACGACAGAAGTAGCCGACCCGATAACGGGATGTGACGACAGAAGACTGACTGGTAACGAGATGTGATGACAGAAGACTTGACGGTGACGAGACGTGACGACAGAAGTCTAGGGTAGTGACGAGATGTGACGACAGGAGACTGGCTAATGACAAAATGCAAGGACAGAAAACAATATAATGACGAGATGTGACGGCAGACGACTAGTAGACTCGCTGATGACGAGATGTGACGATTGAAGACTAGGAGACTAGATAGTGAACGAGATGTGACGAGAGGTGACGAGATGGGAGGACAGTTACTGGCTGGTGACTTGACGTGGCGACAGAAGACTAGTTGGTGACGAGATATGACAACAGAACACAAGCTGGTGACGAGATGTGACGACAAAAGTCTAGTATACTGGCTGGTGACGAAATGTGACGACAGACGACTAGCTGGTGACGAGATGTGACGATAGAAGACTAGTTGGTGACGAGATTTGACCACAGAAGACTAGCTGGTGACGATATGTGACGATAGAAGACTGGTAGATATGCTGGTGACGAGATGTGACGACAGAAGACGAGTAGACGGCCTGATGACGGGATGTGATGACAGAAGACTGGCTGGTGAGGGGACGTGAAGACAGAAGTCTTGACGGTGATAAGACGTGACGACAGAAGTCTAGGTATTGACGAGATGTGACGACGGGGGACTAGTTGATAACAAGATGGACAGAAGACTAGATAATGACGACATGTGACGACAGAAGACTATTAGACTGGCTGATGACCGGATGTGACGATTGAAGACTAGGAGACTATATAGTAAACGAGATGTGACGACAGACCACTGGTAGACTGGCTGGTGACGAGATGGGACGACAGTTACTGGCTGGTGACGTGACGTCGCGACAGAAGACTAGTTGGTGACGAGATGTGTCGAGAGAAGATTAGTTGGTAACGAGATGTGACAACAGAACACAAGCTGATGACGAAATGTGACGACAGACGACTAGCTGGTGACGAGATGTGACGATAGAAGACTAGTTGGTGACGGGATGTGACCACAGAGGACTAGCTGGTGACGATATGTGACGACAGAAGACGAGTAGACGGCCTGATGACGGGATGTGATGACAGAAGACTGGCTGGTGAGGAGACGTGAAGAAAGAAGTCTTGACGGTGAATAGACGTGTCGACAGAAGTCTAGGTATTGACGAGATGTGACGACGGGAGACTGGTTGATGACAAAATGGACAGAAGACTAGATAATGACGAGATGTGACGCCAGAAGACTAGTAGACTGGATGATGACGAAATGTAACGATTGAAGACTACTAGAAAAATAGATAGCAAACGACATGTGACGACACACTACTAGTAGACTGGCTGGTGACGAGATGGGAAGACAGTCTACTGGCTGGTGACGAGATGTGGCGACAGACGACTAGTTGGTGACGAGATGTGACGAGAGAAGACTAGTTGGTGATGTGATGTGACAACAAAACACAAGCTGGTGGCAAGATGTGCCGACAGAAGACTAGTATACTGGCTGCTGAGCATATGTGTCGATAGAAGACTAGCTGGTGACGATATGAGACGACAGAAGACTGGTTGGTGACGAGATGTGACGGCAGAATAATGGTTGGTGACGAGATGTGACGACAAAAGACTAGCTGGTGACGAGATTTCACGACAGAAGACTAGCGGGTGACGAGATGTTACCACAGTAGACTGGCTGGTGATGAGATTTGACGACAGTAGACTAGCTTGTGACGAGATGTGTCGACAAAGGACTAGCTGGTGACGAGATGTGACGACAGAAGACTAGTAGACTGGTTGATGACGTGCTTTGACGATTGAAGACTAGGAGACCAGATATTGAACGAGATGTGACGACAGATCACTAGTAGACTGGCTGGTGACGAGATGGGAGGACAGTTTACTGGCTGGTGACGAGACGTGGCGACAGAAGACTAGTTGGTGACGAGATGTGACCACAGATTACAAGCTGGTGACGAGATGTGACGACAGAAAACGAGTAGACGGTCCGAAGACGGGATGTGACGACAGAAGACCTGACAGTGACGAGAAGTGACGACAGAAGCAAGTCTAGGTAGTGACGAGACGTGACAACGGGAGACTGGCTGATGACAAGAGGCAAGAACAGAAGACTAGATAATAACGAAATCTGACGACAGAAGACTAGCTGACGACGAGATGCGACGACAGATGACAAGTAGATAGTAAACAGGATGTGACGACAGACCAATAGTAGACTGGCTAGTGACGAGATGGGAGGACAGTCTACTGGCGGGTGACGAGATGTGGCGACAGACGACTAGTTGGTGACGAGATGTGTCGAGAGAAGATTAGTTGGTGACGAGATTTGACAACAGAATACAAGCTGGTGGTAAGATGTGCCGACAGAAGACTAGTATACTGGCTGGTGACGAGATGTGACAACAGTTGACTAGAAAACTGACTGGTGAGGACATGTGACGATAGAAGACTAGCTGGTGACGATATGAGACGACAGAAGACTGGTTGGTGACGAGATGTGACGACAGAATAATGGCTGGTGACGAGATGTGACGACAGAAGACTAGCTGGGACGAGATTTGACAACAGAAGACTAGCTGGTGAGATGTGACGACGGAAGACTAATAGACTGGCTGGTGACGAGATGTGACGACAGAAGACTAGCTGGTGACGAGATTTGACAACAGAAGACTAGCTGGTGAGATGTGACGACGGAAGACTAATAGACTGGCTGGTGACGAGATGTGACGACAGAAAACTAGCTGGTGATGAGATATGACGACAGAAGACTAGCTGGTGACGAGATGGTACCACAGTAGACTGGCTGGTGACAAGGTTTGACGACAGTAGACTAGCTTGTGACGAGATATGTCGACAAAAGACTAGTCGGTGACGAGATGTGACGACAGAAGACTAGTAGACTGGTTGATGACGAGATGTGACGACAGAAGACTAGTAGACTGGTTGATGACGAGATGTGACGAATGAAGACTAGGAGACCAGATAGTGAACGAGATGTGACGACAAACCACTAGTGGACTGGCTGGTGACGAGATGGGCGGACAGTTTACTAGCTGGTGACGAGATGTGACGACAGAAGACTAGCTGGTGACGAGATGTTACCACAGTACACTGGCTGGTGATTAGATGTGACGACAGTAGACTAGCTTGTGACGAGATGTGACGACAAAAGACTAGCCGGTGACGAGGACGATATGATAGACGGTGACGATATGACTGTGACGATATGATCTGGCTGGTGACAAGATGCGACGACACTTTACTAGCTGGTGACGAGATGTGACGACAGAAGACGAGTAGACGGTTCGGTGACGGGATGTGACGACAGAAGACTTGACAGTGTCGAGAGGTGACGACAGAAGTCTAGATAGTGACGAGACGTGACGACGGGAGACTGGTTGATGACAAGATGCAAGGACAGAAGACTAGATAACGAAGAAATCTGACGACAGAAGGCTAGCTGGAGACGAGATGCGACGACAGAAGATTTGACCGTGACGAGATTTGAAGACAGACGACTAGTAGACTCGCTGATGACGAGATGTGACGATTGAAGACTAGGAGACTAGATAGTGAACGAGATGTGACGACAGACGACTCGTAGACTGGCTGGTGACGAGATGGGAAGACAGTTTACTGGCTGGTGACGAGACGTGACAACTGAACATAAGCTGGTGACGCGACGTGACGACAGAAGTCTAGTATACTGGCTGGTGACGAGATGTGACGACAGACGACTAGCTGGTGACGAGATGTGACGACAGAAGTCTAGGTAGTGACGAGATGTGAAGACGGAAGACTGGCTGATGACAAGATGCAAGGACAGAAGACTTGATAATGACGAGATCTGACTACAGAAGACTAGCTGGCGACGAGATGTGACGACAGAAGACTAGTAGACTCGCTGATGACGTGATGCGACGATTGAAGACTGGGAGACTAGATAGTGAACGAAATGTGACGACAGACTAGTAGGTACACTGGCTGGTGACGAGACGTGGCGACAGAAGACCAGTTGGTGACGAGATGTGACATTAGAACACAAGCTGGTGACGAGATACGACGAAAAAAAGTCAAGTATACTGGCTGGTGACGGGATGTGACGACAGACGACTAGTTGGTGACGAGATGTGCCACGACAGAAAACTAGCTAGCGACGAGATGTGACGACAGAAGACTTGACGGTGACGAGACGTGACGACAGAAGTCTAGTTAGTGACGAGATGTGATGACGGGAGACTAGAAGTACTGGCTGGTGTCGAGATGTGACGACAGAACACAAGCTGTTGACGAGATGTGACGACAGATAACTAGCTGGTGACGATATGTGACGAGAGGACTGGTAGCCTGGCTTGTGATGAGATGTGACGACACTATACTAGCTGGTGAAGAGATATGACGACAGAAGGCGAGTAGACGGCCCGACGACGGGATGTGACGATAGAAGACTGGCTGGTGACGAGATGTGACGACAGATAACTTGACGGTGACGACACGGGACGACATAAGTCTACAGGGTGTTTCCCTAAAAGTGCCAAAAAGGGTAGGTACTGGTGATGCAACCCGCTTAAACCCATGCCGGCTTTGTATACCCGCTCATTGCGGGCTGGCGGGTCGAAAAAAAGAGCACCGCTATGTTACCAGCTCAGACGAGCATGATTTGATTTTTGACGGACTGATGAAGACAACTGATGGCGAAAAAAAAATGAAATAAGCATAAATAATATTTGATGAAATGGATAGGTGACCTTCCTTCATAATTTACAACATTTTGTCAATTTCATTAGCATAAATTATGCATAGTTATTTAGTTACGGTTTTTAATTTAACGAAGGAATTGTTCGGCGCCGTTCTATTCCTCTTAAAATTTCCATTTGTCTATTGAGCATAAAATGTGTTATGAAGTAACTTTAGGATTAAAACGTCTTCAACTGGTAGTTTGCGTAAAAAGGTGGACCGCAATACACGCCCCAGAAAGCAAATAGTTCTGCAAAAATCAGTTTTGTCTCGGCCACGCAAATATCGCGGTAGATCGGAACACTCGGGAAAAATAGATCGGGTGCACTTCAAGAGGAAACAAAACCACAACGTTCAGTAATGCACGTCTCCTACACCGAAAAAAAACATTTATTGATGACTTTAATCTAACTTTTTAGGATGGTTATCTCTCGTTTAATTCTGAGCCCATGCACCCTTATTAAAAGCAAATTTTTATACTCTAGACTGGATTTGTAAGCATGATGGCCGACGGCAAATTGGCACGCGTGGGTACCAAAAGTCCTGTCATTTCGCTTTAAAATGGTTATATATAGCCCAAAAAAGTGGTTGGGGATGCTGACAGGAGAGGTGCATTACCGAACTATACAAAACGGAGAATCCCAGACTACAGCGCATAGGACATATCTTTTTTAATAAAAAAATATGTTAGTGACTCAAGTAAGTAGTACAAGTAACCTTATGTTAATTACTTGACTCGTGACCGGTCAGATATTGGTACCTATACAGCTTCATATTGATTTCCATACCGTTCATACTTACTAGTGGTGTCAATCGGAACTTGAATCTTCGGAATTCCGATTTTGTCCAATGTCCAATTCGGAATTCGGTTGGACAATGACAGCAGGCTTTGGACAACTTTAGACAATCGCTTGCTACACCTCAACATTTGTATAAAGTAATTGTGTTTAACATTGATTGGCTATTAGAAAGCTCAGCTTTCTAACACTTTTGAGCTGGTAACGATACATTAAAAGCAAATTAAATAACGGTGTTGAGTGTAAACTATTGCGTAGATGTCGGACATCTTTGGACAAATGGCTGGCTTGGACATTTTTGGACGGACAGTCGACGTAAGTATTGGACATTGGACGGACATTGGACATACGTTTTCTGAAATTGACACCACTAATACTTAGGTACTATAAAAGTATCTTAAATCGATCATGTGTTATAAGTTTAAAACGTTATTGTTATTCCCAAATCACATACTGATATGCATCGAACTATATTACCTGAGTTGAAATCACACCTTGTGAGTTATTATCATTCACCAATCACCGAATTTAACCCGCGCCCCACTGGGGTCTGTGTAAAACACGCCCCACTGGCGGGGGGGGGGGTCTATTCATAGCCCCCTCCTAACTCCGAAAATACTGGGCCGATCGTCAAAATTCAAACAACATCTGATAGCCCCGGAAAAACTGTCGAGCGAAACCTAATTTCATTGACCTCAAGGTCATCCATGACGCCACAGGTCAGGTCAAAGTAAAAAATAACGATATTTGGCTTGTTCACTTTTTGGGCTCTGGCCGCCGTCTTACAAGTCATATCAGGCTGATTTTTGGTTTACACACTCGTGAACAGATGCTTTAGATACCCTGAGGGTACGAAACTTGTACTTTGATTTTCAGGTCAGGGTCAGGTCATCATAGGTCACGGAAATCTTATGTCATAAGTCGTTTTTGTTTATGGTCCGACTAATGTTTTATGGTCCATTTAGGCCATAGATTTCGAATTCGGTGTCGCCTGTGTCATTTGAGGCCATTTTCATCTGAATATAGCTGAGGTCAGGTCACTTTCAGGTCAAAGAAGGTCAAATTTCAATGTTGAAATTTTTCAACAAAAAAAATGTCTTATCAGATGCAGTTTGAGCTCAGGAACACGATGGTGCTATTTATATTGGTGTACGATGTCAAATTCGTACAGAAAAATTGATTTGAAAAATTTAAAATTATGAAATTTTTGCTATAATGCGTATAACTTGGCCATTTTTGAAGCTATCTGGCTAAAACTTGCTCGAGTAAGTTACAAGCATGTGTTCTATCATATATACCGTTTTTTTCGAAAAGTCAAAAAGTTTTTGACAAATTACAAATTTTACAAATTTTGAATTTTAATGTATATAATTTTCGAAATTTTCAAAATTTTGAAAATTCGAGATAACAGTTTGATAACGCAGCTCATTCTGAGTCCTCTCATGCAAAGAAATTGGATTTAGCTAAAAAAACTGAGCTCTTGGGAGCGATTCCCGTGGTTCAATGTTTTGCGTCGAAATCGGCCAAACATGACGTCACTCTCACGTCATTTCCGGCCGACCTATGATAGATACGAAGTTCAAATTTTGGTCAAATTGATGCAGCTGAAGGTACTGAAAGTTTGGCGGCAATACGGTCAAGCGGTTTAGAAGTTATTGCAGAAAAACCGGCGGGGGCTATGAATAGCCTCCCCCCAGTGGGGCGCGGGTTAAATTATGGTTGCCCTCTGGACCGGTCTGGATCCACCGTTGCATGCATGCAGGACAATAAAACGATATCGAAATAACCGCCCCGACAATGGTCGGGACGGACTGACCGCTTCATGATCCGACGACTCCCTGGATCCAGTCGTGGCCAGTGCCGGCACCTCATCCAGCCGTAGGATCTTCGGCCAGCGGTCTCAGCGCGGCCCGTCACACTCACCACACCAACACGACACTGCACTGGTCAGTGGTCACTGATGAACACTGACCCACCGCACTCCACGTCCACCCAACCCGCCCAGTCACTCCGAAGTAACTTGAACACAAACACAGACACGAATCAACACCCCATTTACGAAAATGCCGCGCCTCGAACCCAATTTTTGCCAGCAGAGCTTCGGTGACCCGACCTCAACGGCCTCTAGCAGACAACAGGGGCGATTTTCCCGCCCGCAGGCGTACCTCGCCGGCCGGCCGCTAGAGGCGCTGCGCTCGCATGCGAGGTTGTAGGCTTGGTTATCGGCCTTCCATTCATCTTAGGACAAAAAGCTTCCATTCCTACTTGCGAAATACGATTCATGTTTCGGCTAAAGGTAAGAGAGGTTCCCAGCATTTCGTTCTATGCGTATATTGTTGCTCGAAAAGGTGCAGCTACGCAGTGCCGCTTATCTTACGTCAGGAAGCAGAAGTGCACGCCCTAGGGGTGGGGGTGGGGGTGAGCGAGGGGGTGGCAGCCGTGCCGGGTGGCGTGATCCCCCCGCCCTCTTCTCTCCTCCCGGGCTCTGCCAGCATTGGGCGTCCAGCTTCTCCAGCAGTACCTATGTCTATGGCTAATACGGGCGGAATCGATGATAAGCTTATGTAGTTAGAATTCACTTTTTTAATGATCAATATGGCATTGATATTGCGTCGTACATGTTAAATAGAGTAGTTCAGCCAAACATTGATGATCGATTTCTTATTTCCACCATGTAGGTAGAACTTACATACGTGACCCTGTAGGTATAGTGCGACCACAAACCCAATACCTATCCTCTCCCCCATGGCCGAATTTAATGTGTATTGTGTAGTTTACCGTCTGATCCTCGGCGAACTTCTCCAGTAAATTTTCTGAGTTAAATGTCTGGACACTGTATGGTTAAATTGTCTAAAATTGTATGGGCACGCTGAGTAGGCTTAATAAATGCTAATAATAATAATAACCCTGCTTACTGTCAATTACCTATACGTTCGTTGACAGCAATGCTGCCATCCTCTCATTCTATGGATATTTAAGCAGTAGGTAATTAGTTTTCTCACCGGTCACTCTGGTGGCTGATCAGTTAGCTTGCTGTTATTAGATAAAGGAGCACTCCCACTCTTACCTCATACCTCCACCGCTGTCTAGAAAAATAGCTATCTTCTAATGTTTACGTTCGATGGTCGCTTCATCGCCCCACTGTCGAATAAATCGAACTTTTCCTCCAGACCGGATTAATTACACACACACTGATGTGCACGTATATAAACCTGCGTCGGCATGCGGGCCGGTATGCCGTGAGGCACCACGCCGTAAGGATGCTCCCAGATGGATGAAGACATTTACACACAACTATTTAAAACGTGTTTTCAATGACGTTCTTCACACCAAACATGCTGTTATTAAGTGCTGATATCATTTATTGCTTCTACCAACATTTTGAAAACAGCACACGGAGCAAAGCAGTCCATATCGTGGCAAATTGCACAGTATAGCGACAGGAAGACATAGATACTGCAAACAGTTATTCCCTTATAACAAACAACCACCATGATGCAAAACGCACATACACCGACCACATCAACAGTCTGGAGGCATCAAAAGGTCGGCCGTACATATAAACCGCATCATAAGTCGCAGTTTCACGAGCTTCTACATCGTCTGCCGTGATTTATTGGCAAAATGCACGAAACCACGGTTTCGGGATTGCAGAGTTACTCCTCCCCCCCCCCCCCCCCAGTGGCACTTGGATAACTAGACGCTCGTGCTGTATTTACTTTACAATAGTGGAAATTAAAACTAACTAGTTAAAAGAGGAATGTATCGAATAAAGCTTACACTTATCCCACAAGCAAACAGTTGATAACAAAGTGTTGCTATAAAACGAAAACGCAGTAAATCACAGCTTGACCCCTCCGGAGAAGTTACTTGACTCTCCATAGATTTCACAATCATTTCGACTCCCATTCATATCTCACTCTCCTCTCCTTCTGTTCGTCTTGTCTAGAGAACCACCAAAAGTCAATATCAATATGCATGTAAAATCGCACACAGTATCATCGACGCATCATTCGATATCACTGTAGGCTGGGCCATGATCGCTCTGCCCAGTGCCCATACTTCTTCCGCCACACGATCTCTCAGATTCTCGACGTCTCTCTCCCTCACGCGGTGGTCGGGTCAAACGCAGCTGCGCCGTGTCGCCGCCAGGCGGCTCTGGTGACTGCGCGTTGCTGGAACCGGTCCGAGGCGGCCAGTACCCCGGCGCCGAGGTACGCGGCGTGGCACCGGTACGCCGACGCGTGTACCTGACAGAACATAGACGGACAAACGTCAGTCAGATGAATGGCAATTGTGTGAAAGCTACGTAAATTATGAAAGATATAACGATATTGTAGCCAGATTTAAAGATTTTGTTACGATGCTCTGCATAATTATCTATCAAACAAGGAACGAAACACGACATTTTTAGACACTATGTCGGTACCGGCTCGTGGCTATATTTTTAAGCAATGTAGAAATATCGCATTGTATCCATGTTACCAAATCATAAGGTGATGATACCGGCTTCGGACTCTTTGTTGATTTGTACTGACCCGCGGTGTGAACGGTCCGGTGGCGAGCTGGTCGAGCTCCAGCTGCAGTCTCTCGGCCAGTCCAGGCAGCTGGGTCACCCCTCCGGACAGACAGACGGTGCGCAGCAGCTCCCGGCGACTCTCCACCGGACACGCCTGGGGGCACAGGTCATAGGTCATTAATCGCAGGTCGGGTCACAGGACAGGTCGCATGTGAGGTCAAAGGTCAGGTCAGGCCACAGGTGAGGTAAAAAAGTCAAATGATTGTAGGTTAGATGCATCTACCGCTTAAAACCGACGAGGAGAGTAAACATAATTTTAACTTTACATGCGCACCAGAGTAGCAAATGGGGCGTTTTCGAACGCCTGGCCGTACCTCGATGGCTTTGTGGACCAGCTCGTGAAGTCCTGGCTGATCCAGACCCCAGATGTGCGGGCTAAACAGGCTCTCCGGTGCCTGGAACCTGCCAACGCCAAGCTCGATCTCCCTGTAAAAGAGGCAAGCGGCGTGTTAGATACTTACGATTGAGCAGCGCGACAAATAAAAAGGTTATCTTCTAATTTCCCGAGACTGCTGAATTAAAACACCATCCAGTATCCACGTCCAATCAAGCATCCAATGAATGTCGCGGAGCTGGCACATCCGACCGCTATCACGACCACACCACAATGAATGTCCTTAATCCACTCCCCATTCACTCCAGCTGGCCCCCATCCTGTACCCAAACGGCCACACCATTAGCACACTCGGCACTCCCACCCCGTTCCCAATGCTCTCTCCCAGCTCCTGCACGCTCCGCCCGCCCCTCTGACCTCCAGTCGGAGCTGTCTCCCAGCAGCTGGCTGACCGGCAGTGTCCTCTCGAACGGCGCCGGGTTGGCCGCACACCGACGCACGTCCTCCTCGTACCGCTCCGAGACGAAACAGAGCCGCTCGAAGGCGTGTCGCAACAGCAGGGACTCGACCGAGCCGGTGAGAGAGCGCCTCCTCTGCAGGAGGAACGGCCGCAGCTGGTCCCGCAGAGCCGAGCCGCCGTGAGGGAGACGAGTCACGCCGGCGGGAACGACCGCGCCTGGGGACAGATTTGAGGCTATATAACGGTATTGGAATAGAATGGGATCATTGTCGCAGATGAAAATATCTCTTACGCACCTCGTCAAATTAAATTATTTTTTATTAGAATAGCGTAATATTTTTATTTCTTTTCTTTTTCCGCGTACCTGGTCGCCTTACGCAAGTATTGTAGTCCCTATAAGTTTTAGCAATGCCTCCTGACTCCCGCTTGATAACTCACCGTCTATGATGGGCACCACGTCAGTGCTCTCCCCCACGTTGACCACCAGACCGGTGGTGACGCCGTACGCCGCCAGCGCCGCCTCGCTCTGTTCCACCACCGCCAGGGCGCGCACACCGAGCTCCTCCAGCAGCAGCGGCGCCAGCTGAGCGGTCACTGCCGACCTCAGTCCGTGCGGCACGCTGAGCACCATGGTGACCTCCCCGGAGAGCTGCAGCCGCCGCAGGGCGAGGTGGACCAGCGCCGCGGCGGCCGGGACGTCCAGCCTCCTCCGGCCGGCCGCCGCCGAGCGGACTGGGAACCAGAGGCGGCCGGCAGCGCGCGCCGCGGGCCGCAGCGCCGCTGAGCCCACCGCCAACGGCCGGCCGTCACCGGAGCTCACCACGGCAGCCGGGAAGAACAGCTGTGGCAGCGTGGCTGCGGGAGAGAGATGCAGAGAGCAAGGTGAGACAGAGCTTACGCTAAGAGGCCAGACGGGAGTATGATGAGCGAACCCGGCTGGTCACATTAATTATTTAATTGGACAATAGATTACCACAATACGTGACAGATTATGTTTATTTATGCAAATAAGTCCTAAATAGCGCACATCAATCACAGCCCGGTTCGTTTCCCACTCACGCTGGTCCAGTAGCAGGCCCGCCCGGACGGCCGTGCTGCCAAGGTCGATGATGACCCTCCGCTGGGCCGACACGGGGTTCGGCGGCACCCGCACGGGCTGGACGTAGGTGGCGCTGGCGTCGTCGGTGGTGTGGGTGAGCAGGGCGCGGTGCCAACGGTCGGCCTCCTTCCCGCGGGCGCAGCGCACCACCATGAAACGGTCCACCTGTGCAGAGATGGGATGGTTAGATATGTCACACAGAGTAGCGATAGGAAAGGAACGGGTGCACGGCTACAGAATTCCTCGCATTGTAATCGTACTCTTTTTTCACATAGGGAATTAAGTTTTTAATTCATCTCTGCACATGTCCAACTGTTTCGGCTGCTTTGTGATAGACATCGGTATGGATGTATTTCACTTACCCCGTCGTACAAGCTGAATACGGTTTGCGGTACCTGGAACGAGAAAAAACATCAAATCAGCATTTTCTCGGGAGATTAGCACTGCCTGGAGAGATCCGAAATAATGCTGATTTTTTTGTACTACCATCAGATAATTAAAACAGATGCTAGTTATGTGTTCTAAAAGTAAACTGTAAAATGCATTGCAGTCCGGGTCTTACCCCGTCGTTGGTGCCGAACGAGGAGCAGTCCATGAGCTCGACTCGGCCTCCCATCAGCCGCAGCACCAGACTCGGCTTCTCCGTGACGTTGTTCTGAAAATAAAATAAAATAAACTTAAACTGAGCGCACGCCTGAGCCTCTGCTGAGAAGGTCATGTCATCATTTGTGGCTGATATGGTGTTGACTGTTGATCAGTGTTCCTGGTGGTGCCTTCCTATTGCTGATCTGTCGTTTATTTTATTGCGGCGTCAGTTGTCTGATATCCAGCATTTTTGTCTGAATCAATATTTTATTTTCCTTAATCCTGATAAATCTAATAAAAAACATACGAATCCCAAGCGAAAATGTTTAAATTCATAACAGTCAACAGTCTAGTAGCCGTTCAAACCTGATAGTAGTAGAGGAAGCCGTCCTTGGCCTTGAAGTAGCGTCGTTTCCATGCGTTCCAGAAGGTGGCCTTCGTCATGCCGGACGGCAGCTTCTCCAGCCAGCCCTCGATGTTGGTGAAGCGCAGCTTGGAGTGGGAGCGGCCGCTCGGCTGCGGCACCTCATACAGCACCTTCAGCAGCTCGCTCTGGTTGAGAAGCCAGGTGGAAGAAGGACGACTTTGTTAGAAACGTAAAGAACAACACCCCACCTGCAGTCGGCATGTTTGATCAATCAGTTTGAATGACGTTGCCTGAAAACATTCTATACGATCAGGAGAGATATCTCGAACTCTATCGTAACAGTCATTTAATACAGCGTCCAACCAATGGCCCTTGACTTACCGGGTCCCAGACGTCGGTAGCGATTCCCGGCTTCACAGTACGTTCGTCCACCAGCGGGAACTTATCGAACACGGTCTCCAGCGGTCGGCGATGGGTGCCGCCGGAACGACTGAGCTCCCCGAGGGCGGCCGACAGCACGTCCAGGGCCAGCGGGTCGCCGGCGGGACGGGGCCGGCCGGCGCGCCGACCGATCGACCCCGACGGGTTCCCGGCCGACCGCTCGAACTTGCTCTTGAGCGCCTTCACGGACGGCAGGAGACCCTCCAGGGGCGACGAGCGGCTCTCCGGCGGATCGGTGCTCGCTGATAGCGTCTGCTCGCTCTTCATACTGTCGCTGTCATCGCTCGTCTGAAAAAAAATCCAGAAATATAAGCTAAATATGTTTGTCGAAAGGCTAGCATAATTTGCTTGTGACCCATAAATAAGAACTTCGTACATTTACCTATTAATCTGACACTTAAATTTTCACGCGACATACATCGTGCATGGATATGTGTTTATCACTGCTCTAACAAAGCAATACCGCTATGAGGAAATAAACTACAAACTTGTCATGCTGTTCATACCTGCGACCGTCTCTTGTGTTTGCGCTGCCGCATAGTTTCTGGGTAAATATCGATGGAGCAGTCCTTCTGAAGCGGTCCTTCGGGGTCATCGTCTTGCATCAGACTCCGATGGCCACCTGCAATGCGAGAGGGCCGTAGGTGCGTTTTCCTCTGGAGAGCTTAGGATTGTGTTACATATTATAATGCAATTCGAAGACGCTACACTTCACGTCTTAGCCCCATCTACTCGTACGGCTAGCCAATGGGTGTGTGCGACGTGCATATTTTATTGCTCGCCAGTGCATTCCACCTAACCCAGACACACCAGCCATCCATCAGCGCTTCGGTTCAGTAGCTCCGTGACACTTCCCAAATTATTCGGTCGTTACGACACGCCCGTGGCGGAGGATCCCGCAGCAGATAGCGATTTGTCAGTCACTCCGAGTGACACACTTGTCCGGGGCGTCTGGCGGCGCCCGTGCCCCGGGGGCGACCGGCGCACCAGGGCGGAACAGGACTCCTAATCTGGTCTGATCCGAGAGCACGGAGAGGTTGAAATGGTCCCATCCATTGTGGATGGGACGCGCACTGCGTGCAGATGCGGCAGCTGTGCTCAGATTTGAGATACTCAGCTGTTAAATGGAATGCATATGGATAGGCAGACCATTGGGCGGAAACAGCGATTAGTGATTGACGCATTGGTCTTTATTTGTCATGCTTCAATAGTTTGTTCGTCACGCACACAACTTTGCGTTTAGAGTGCAGGGCTGTTGCACTGTCAGGGGTTGTTGCCCCGATCAAACACCGATGTCGAAATGACATTGCCATACCTAGTTTCGCTCCTTTCTTTGACATTGGGGCGATAATAAAATAAAAATAAGACATTTTTATATCTATTCTAGCCAAGAAGAAATAATCCTAGATCAGCTTTGCTTGGGGTTTCTACTAAGAGCGTTGGTGGGTGCACCAGTCTCGAGACCAGCGGTTCCGAGTCCCCATCATGTCCCGCCGTCTGACCCACCTGAGCTGGACAAGGTGCTGCAGCGCTCCAGTGACCCGTTGGAGCGCAGGTCGCCCTCCGCCGAGCCGATGCCTTCGGAGCCCTCCATGGAGGCGAGCGAGGCGGCCGGCTCGGCGTCCTCATCCTCCTCCTCCGAGGTGGTGACGTAGTCCTCCTCAGCCTCCTCGACAATCACCTCCAAACCTGAGGACAATTCACATACTTAATTATCACCCCCAGACCTAGGGATAACACACGGTATACACTACACACCATGGGCCTCCTCGACAATTATCTCCAGACTTGCGGACAACACACAGTAAATCCCATCAGACAATAAAGACAATTGTCCAGCTGACTTTTGGATATGGGCTAACTTGAACATGCCTGTTTTCCCTTGCCATGCTTCGCTCTAAGTTTCAACTGCTTTCGAATTCCATTAATTAAGCATCAAGTAATAACGCAATTTTCCCTGCCAAGTATCAAATACTTGGAGAGGTGTTCGTCAGATTATCAAATACAAACGAGCAAATGATACTGAAAGTCGAGTTCATACAAAATAGCGCCGTACAATTTTAACGGTAGTGGGACCGGCATTTTCAGTTATACGGCGCCACAAAATTAATGGCGTTATATGTGACCACAACCAGTCAATAAATAGCTACAGAGGCCCTTCCTTGACCTATAATGGAATCCCTGTCGGCCTCTTTGTTCTCTCGAGTAGAGCGGGATATCAAGGAAATCAACTCTGAATAGCTGGCGGTCGCTCGCTGCTCAGCGTTCTTTGAGGCTGGAGGACGATTCCAAAGAAGTCATTAGTTAACGTCACCGTTCATTTTTACTTGCCATGCTGAATTTATCAAGGAATCATTTATCACGGAGTGGAACTACCGACAGGTGTGACGTTAAGCACCGTTCACCTCGACGACTTCACGGTTACACTTTTGTCGTGTGGATGTGTCTTTCACGTAGATGGGCACATTGGGCAGGCACTAATCTACTTAATCACTAAACACGAAGTAAGGTTACGGTACCTACGGCTTTAGCAGATACAGAATCCCCAATGGAGTTTTTTGGTCGGCAGCGCCTCGGCCCCGCCTACTAGGATTTGTATGATGTTTAGGTATATGGAATAAAGCGAAAGCACCCATTTCACACATGTCCTTAGTTATTTGTCTACAAACATCAGTATGGCAAATCACCGGCCCATACTCCCAGAACGCACCTGGCTCCTCGTTGTAGTGGCTGCGGCCGTCTGACTCGCCGAGCCCCTCGTCCAGCTGTTCGTCCAGCTGCTGGTCCGCCTGCTGGTCCACCTGTTGGTCCGCCTGTTGGTCCAGCCGGTGGTCGGCGCCGGCGCCCGGTGCGCGGGTCTGGCCGAGCGAGGTCTGCTCCGGTAGAGGGCTGACAGACAGACCCGGCGCGCGGTACGGACCGCCGCCGTGGGTCCCGTGCCCCCCGCCCCGCAGACCGTCACCATCGCGGTCTGTCGGGTGGTGACGGAGGGTTAGGTGGTGGTCAGGTGAGGTTGGGTAATGAAGTGTGAAGGAAGTACCAGTGATATCGAAGACATAAGCTGAAGTGTACAGTTCGGGAAAAAACTCACGTCCAAAAAGATATAACCCTTACGTCACATTGTGGCGTCATTTGGCTTGCGTTTTGTCGAATCATCTGACCTGTACTTGTCTTGTCGGATCATTTTGAGATCTCAAGGGGATGAATTTGGTCTTATTTCGCTGCAGTCGAGATATAACGTCCCCTCATCTGACATCATGCATGACGAAGTCACTGCCACCATACCATGAGCTGGGCTCTTGTCTATTGTCTCGTGGACGAGTGCCCATCTTTACCCTTCACACTGAGACCCGCCTCATCCCTGCACTGCATCCCTGCACTGCACTTAGTCATGGTAGCTGACCGTGAACAGCGTCTGTTCACCGACCGGCAGACGAACTGACCATAATTGCATAACCTTGTCGGTCGGTCAAACAGCTGTGTAATAGGAAAATTAAATAGCGTGAAATTATGCATGCCCCTGAGCCAT